>NC_066556.1:11680311-11935311 GCF_024679095.1 Eriocheir sinensis
CTCAAGTTTGATCCTAGAATCTAGAGTCTGGGTTGAATGGTGGTCTTCTGGACAGCATGTAGGTAGGCGGTGACTGAAAAATCTTAGTTTGTCTCACCGGGCCGGGCGCGAACCCGCGTCATCCTGGACGCGGCGCCGTCACGCTACCCACTTAGCCACCGCCTCCCCTTAGGTATTTCAGTAGTTTTATTCAAGCTTAGTATAGCATATTGTCTTGAAGGGAGGGAATGCCACTTTCCGAAGCAAATGTCGATTTAGAAATTACCTTGTCTGTATCAAAACTGTATCAACGTTTTAACAGAGTTGTGCAACTGCGTGAGTTCGGCATCCTGGAGCGGGCGTTCATGAAGCATGTGTCGTATTCTAAGACCTGCAGTAACCAGGACCCTGGGATGGTGGAGAACTCCCTCAGACCCTTGCAGATGGGTGACATGTACGGCGTGTTTCTTGTCTACATGGGCGGTTAGTCCTTAGAGCCAAAGTTCATAGAATAGGGATGTCTCAGCACGCATAAGCTTAGTGGTGCGAAATAATTTGTGTCATTGCTGTCCAAACTGGAGGTCATATTACCATAGTACAATACACCTGCAGTTTTTGTTTTATGTTATTGTTGCTATTGTTGTTGTATTTGTTGTTGCTGTTATTGTTGTTGTTGTTGAATAATTTTCAGCACGTTAAAACGGTGGTGATTGATTGATTATTGGGGCGTTCTTTTCTTGGCGCCGCAACTAGAGTGTTATATGGCGCCAAATATAAAATTAAATGAACTATACCAAATATTATAAAAAAAAGTAATTTATGAAAAACTTAATAAAAAAGAACTCAATAAAAGGTCAATAAAACCTACAGGAGAGTGAGGATGCCATGCTCCTGTAGGAAGCCATAAACGATATGTCGCGGGGAGAGTGCCTTCTCCCCCAGCACCAGGGCCCGAATTCACAAACAGACTCAATAACTAAGAACTAACATAACTACGCACTATTGATTTAGCTACCGACGTTAGCGTCAGATTCACGAAGCAAACCTTAGATTGTAGTTAGAGGCGCGCTATGTCAGCGAGGCCGCTGATTGGTTGATGACGTCATTGGCCTTGCAGCGAATCGCAAGCACGTTTACAGAACCGTCAGACAATCCTAGGGAGCCCCCTCCAGCTGCTGGTTCAAGAAACCCATTCTCTTTTCCCATTTTTCTTCCTTTCAAGGCAAACTGTACTAAATCGTAATCTACGAATTCAATTATTTCGTTGTTTGCTACACATTAACGTCAAAGTAACTCTGCTGTTCGATGTCTTGTTACCTACGAACATGCTTAAGATGAAGAAAAAGAAGATACGGAGGAGATTGAGGCAGGAAGAAAGCAAATAGAAATATGGGACAGATATCGAGGCAGACAGAACGAAGGACGGAAGGAAGGAATAGGGAAAATTAAGACTGTCTTGCCATATCTGCGGCCCAACTCATGGCATAGCTGTCACCCGACAAAGGTCCATGGTCCCTCCACGGATGGGGGCTGTGTCACAAGCAAAATTGAGCCTCGGGCAAAATTAAGCCCGGGCATCCACATATCTCTGTTATCTTAGCTGAAGCTCGTGTATGTGGGGTTCTTTTCGACTGATATGGCGTCTAGAACTAGCATGATCATCATTCTTTATTATGATGACAAAGACCATGTCAAAATTTGCCTCATTAAATAAGAAAGTACATATAGTTCGGCAGCTTTTCCTCGTCGCCAAGCCATCCTCCAGAGCAGCACTCCGACACCCATTTTTTTTTTTTTTTTACATTGCAGCCTATTGTGCCGGTAGGCTTCTTCCCGGTGGATCCTGATGGTCGGTCCAAGGCTTCTTTCCGGTAGGTCCTGATGGTCGGCCCAGCCCGTTCTGGCGCAGGCGAGTGTTTATAGTGGCGCCATCTTGCATTGGCTCATGCTGCCCTCCCAGAGCTCATCTTTGATCCTAGAATCTAGAGTCCGGGTTGATAGGTGGTCTTCTGGACAGCATGTGGGTAGTTTTAAGCCACTCGGCGGCGGCTGAAAAATCCCAGCTTGGTGGCACCGGGCGGGGATTGAACTCGCGTCCTCCTGAACACGAGGCCGTTACTTTGACGACTCAGTCACCGCCTCCCCATGATCGCACATTCATTTTTCTCAGAAAATAGTAAATCAATCACATATACATCAATATATTTCCACAGGTGAATACTTAGGGCATGTTCACACCAAGTTGCGACACCTGAGATTCATTAATAATGACAGGGGAAGGAAAAATATAGGCCCCTGTCATCGACAAAATTGAGCCTCGGGCAGAATTGAGCTTGGGCATCTATATGCCTCAGATTTCTTCGCTATTATATATTGTAAGATCGTTCTGTTGACATGTATGACAGAAATTACATAAAGTTCGGCAACTTTTCCTCATCGCCAAGCCATCCTCCACGGCAGACAGAGTAGTCCAGTTGGAAATAGGGGTCATCATGCACCCCCCTGAAATATACTTCTAATTGGTGTTTCTAGATTGGAAAAAATGTGTAGAAAATGATTAGCTATGTTAAAAAGTTGCCCGGATGTCCCACGTATGATTTTTATGCAAATTAGTGCCGCCATTACCGACAAATCTATTATTCGCTATATCTCAGCCTGTAGTGTAGATAACTCAACAAATAAGGTGTCTAGACCCATGTTTTCATGGTTAAAGATTGTGATAAAACTACTCTTGAAGTAACAGCACGTGTTCTTAGTATATAAATTAGTGCCGCCATTACGGAACAATCGATTTTTGCTATATCTTAGTCAATATTGCAGATAACTCAACAAATAAGGTGTCTAGACCCATGCTTTGAGGGGCATATATTATAAAATTACTCTTGAAGTGACCTCATGTGTCTGTGACAAATTAATGCTGTCATAGCTGACAAAAATCTGTGTTTTTTTCCCTGATCTAGCAACATTGATCAGAAGATTTCTGGGGGTTGCATGATACTCTTTTCTTAACTTGTTGCTATCAGCCTTGGTATTAATAGTCATTTCTCTTTTCCATTCCAGATAAACAGTGTAGTAGGTGGTAGCATAGTGTAGTTTGGTGGTGGTAGAAGTACTAACCCATCATGCCCAAAAGAAAGCGTGGACGCAGCATGGATGCTGCAACCCCCACCCCCCAAAGACTTACCTGCATTCTTCATTTACAAGCCTTGTCTGACCATGGTCGTTTTACACCCTTCAGTAAAATCAAAGGAACTGCCAATGAAAAACTACAGCAGCTTCATAACATCCGAGACCGACGCACCAAGCACATGACTCCCCATATCGTATGCAGTCAGTGTGTGACCAGATCCCCACAACTCTCCCTGATGACCTGGAAAGTTTTGGGTATCACCGCCAGTGTTATCAGCGATTTACTAGCAACCTCCATCTTCTGGGAGATGACGCAGAACCAGAAGCATCAACCTCACAATGGCATCACTCCCTCGTAAACTGTCTTCTGCACCCATCTTCCCACCACAGTGTATTTTCTGTGACAAAGTGGAGATCAAAGGTGCTGATCGCAAAACTGAGAGAGCTGAAAACTTCTCGTCCTATAAGAATAAAGACAATGCATGGGAGCAAATCGAAACACGGGCCGAGAAATTGGGTCTAGTTCGACTTCATCGACAGGTAAAAGACAAAGACCTTTTTGTTTGTGAGGCCAAACACCATCCATCATGCTTCAAATCTTTCCGCACAGCATTCGCTAACTACGAACGCAAGATTCACAAGGCCAAAGGAGCAAAGGATACTGATCATGCTTGCATGTCAGCTGCCCATGAGAAGGCACTCAGCTTAGTATTGGAGCATATTCAAAACCATGTTGTCCAGCAGAATGAGGTACTTCAGCTATCTTCCTTGCGTTTGCTTTATGTTGAGGAACTGAAGCAGCATGGATATGAGAACCCAAACTATCGCTCTGAGAAACTACTGAAACGCCTACAGAATGACCCAATCAAGGACGATGTCAGCTTCGTGAAGGTGAATCGTGACAAAGGCGATGCTATTTCATTCTGGCTTGTGTACAGTTCAAAAACCACTGTTTCTAATGCCCTTGCAAGAGCCTACACTCTCGGAAGCGCAGATAAGTACCAAGATGTTGCTCTCCTCCTTCGGCATAATATTCTTCAAGCTTTCAGCGAGTCCAAAGGCCTGCCCTGGCCACCGACAGCTGATGACATGGAGCTCCGTTGTGAAAAGCTCCTACCTCCAGACCTTGTCCGTTTCCTCAGCATTGTTATGGTTGGCAAGGAAGATTTAGAGATGAGCGATAAGATGAAGCGTCTGGTATTCTCCATTGGGCAAGACCTGTGCCGTGCAGTGTCTGAGGGAAAATGGAAGTTACCAAAACACATGCTCCTCTGTATGACTGTCAGGCACCTGTTCCGAAGCAAGCAGCTCACCACAGTATTGCACAGGCTTGGCCACTCTGAGAGCTACGATTTTGGCTTAGAGTTGGAAACTGCTCTGGCCAAGGCCCTGGATGAAGTCTCGACTTATCTGACACCCCAAATTGTGACAGGAGAGGGCAATATTGTCTTCCATTGTGAGTGGGACAACCTCAATAAAACCACAACAAGTGTGCACGGCAGCAACATTGTCAACAGTGCTGGAGGAATCATGGTTAAGTTATCTGCAATATTGACTGAGATATAGAAAAAAATTGATTTTTCCGTAATGGCGGCACTAATATGCATACTAAGATGCCATGGACATCTGCTGTTACTTCAAGAGTAGTTTTATCACAATCTTTAACCATGAAAACATGGGTCTAGACACCTTATTTGTTGAGTTATCTGCATTACTGGCTGATATATAGCGAATAATAGATTTTTTGGTAATGGCGGCACTAATTTGCATAGAAATCATACGTGGGACATCCGGACAACTTTTTAACATAGCTAATCATTTTCTACACATTGTTTCCAATCTAGAAACACCAAGTAGAAGTATATTTCAGGGGGGTGCATGATGACCCCTATTTCCTACTAGACTAGAGGAGGGAGGTCTGGCAATCCCCCGGCCGGGTGTTGCCATACCGCCCACACTTATCATATACCTCTCAAAGGGTGCATATCTCAACATTTTATAAAGAAATGGGCTTCCCCTACTCGCAAAGTTATATTTCAAGTTGAAAAACGCGATTTATAAGCATTTATACGTAAATCTGATAATATTGTTAGCGTTACCGTCAGCTCCGAGGCAGTAGTTATTTAACAACAAATTTAGCGTCACACAGAGCGCGGTAAACGTTTGTAGATCCGCGCGCTAACCCGTGACGTCATCGATTATTTGGTAGTTATTGGCGCGCGAGCTTTGTGAATCTCGATGTTCTCAAAACTACGAACTAAGGGCCCAAAACTACGCACTAAGCCTTTGTGGATCCGGGCCCAGAGAGAGAGAGAAACTCCCATCTCCAACCCGACACCAGAAGAGGCAGAGGCGTTCCTAGAGTATTTGGTACCCGGGGCGGAGTATAATTTTGCACTCCCTCCCCAGGTGTGTACTCTCTCTCTCTCTCTCTCTCTCTCTCTCTCTCTCTCTCTCTCTCTCTCTCTCTCTCTCTCTATATATATATATATATATATATATATATATATATATATATATATATATATATATATATATATATATATCTGTGTGTGTGTGTGTGTGTGTGTGTGTGTGTGTATATATATATATATATATATATATATATATATTTATATATATATATATATACACATATATATACACATATATATATATCAAGGAACTGTCTTTAACCGACAGAAAAAACATCTCAACTAACCACTTGTGCCAGGAATCGAACCCGTACTTTCTGAATAGAAATCAAGGCATACCAACCATGCCACCTGATGAGCTAAAGACTTCACGCCAGAGGTTGTGTTAAAGCAGCCAACATGACGCCCCCACCCTCTTACAAGGAATGAAAGTTAAGGAAGTCCCGCTCACGCTCGGGGCAGTCGGAAAGAATTTTAATCAATCCCAGACGACACAACACCGTGGTATATATATCAAGGAACTTTCTTTAAAAGACAGAAAAAGAAAGAAAAAATATATATATATATATATATATATATATATATATATATATATATATATATATATATATATATATATATATTGGTGTGTGTGTGTGTGTGTGTGTATATATATATATATATATATATATATATATATATATATATATCTATATATATATATATATATATATATATATATATATATTTTACATAGATTTACATAGAAAATCAGACCACACAGTCCCCATGGTCCAGACTAGGTGGTCTGTCCTTAAACCTAAGTGATTTTACATTAATCAGAAGACTCCAAAACGTTGCATTTCTACTCTAGTTGATATTAAGGTGAAGGAAGTGACGGTCGAGCTTTTTTTTGAAGGAGTCAATCGTGTTACACTGGACCACTGACAGTGGGAGATTATTCCATTCTCGCACTACAACGTTGGCGAAGAAAAATTTGGTGCAGTCTGAATTTACTTGTCTACATCTGAGTTTTACGCCATTATTCCTCGTGCGCAAAGTGTCATCGATCATAAACAATGTTGATCTGTCTACATTCGTGAAACCATTAATTATTTTAAAACATTCGATCAGTTTTCCTCGGAGGCGACGTTTCTCAAGAGAGAACATGTTAAGGGTGGAAAGCCTTTCTTCGTAGGATTTGTTGCGCAAGGAAGGGACCATTTTCGCTGCCCGACGCTGAACACCTTCTAATTTAGCAATATCCTTTGCATGATGGGGAGACCAAAACTGTAACGCATATTCCAAGTGGGGTCTGACTAAACTATTGTAGAGCGGGAGTATTACATCTTTATTCTTGAATAAAAAGTTTCTTTTAATGAAGCCCAACATTCTGTTCGCTTTATTTGCTGCATCGATGCATTGCTGTGAGAATTTGAGGTTTGACGCGATTTTGACCCCCAAGTCCTTGACGCATTGAACGCTCTTGAGTTTAACGCCGCGCATTTCGTAATCGAACTTCTTATTCCTCGTTCCAACTTGAAGGACCTGGCACTTGTCTACGTTAAAGGGCATCTCCCATCTATCCGACCAAGCTGAAATTTTGTGCAAATCCTCTTGGAGGCTTTGCCTGTCTTCGTCAGTGAGAACCGAGTTACCGATCTTTGTGTCGTCTGCAAATTTACTAATGCGATTATTGAGTCCAACATCCACGTCGTTGATGTAAATAATGAAGAGCACTGGGCCAAGAACCGACCCCTGAGGGACGCCACTAGTGACCGGCGCCCACTCTGAGTTAAATCCGTCAATCACTACTCTTTGTTGTCTGTTGCTCAACGAATTCGCGATCCATTGGTTTACTTGACCGTCAATACCTATTTGCTTTAATTTGTAAAGTAATTTATGATGTGGGACTTTATCAAACGCTTTCTGGAAATCAAGATAGACTACGTCCAGTGATTTGGTTACGTCATAAACAGTGATGAGGTCGTTATAAAAGGTTAATAGGTTTGATAGGCAGGATCTTTTGTTTCGGAAGCCATGTTGTGAGTCCCCAATTAATGAGTGGCTTTCAAGGTAACTTACAATTTTGTCTCTAATTATGCCCTCAAGTAGCTTACCTACAACCGAAGTTAGACTAATGGGCCTGTAATTACCTGGTACTTTTTTGTCTCCTTTCTTAAAAATCGGTGTCACGTTAGCCTTTTATATATATATATATATATATATATATATATATATATATATATATATATATATATATATATATATATATATATATATATATATATATATATATATATATGTGTGTGTGTGTGTGTGTGTATATATATATATATATATATATATATATATATATATATATATATATATATATATATATATATATATATATATATATATATATATATATATATATATATATATATATATATATATATATATATATATATATATATATATATATGTGTGTGTGTGTATATATATATATATATATATATATATATATATATATATATATATATATATATATATATATATATATATATAATAAAAAATAAATAATATATAATAAATAAAACAAATAATAGATAATAAGTAAATAATAAATGAAACTGGCAGGCTGCGGCGGCTGGGCTGCACCGCAGGTGGCAGGAGTAAAGATTCGTTAGCAGCAGGCGTGGCCGTGATGCTTGTAACGGTGCACATTTATGTGCACAGTGCAGACACCTAAGTCGCAATTTGCTTATGACACTCATATAATGAAGGATTAATGTTGATGCTACTACATGAGGCGCAGCTGCGTATGTACATGTTGGGGCACGGCTTAGGGCCTACTATACGGTGCAACTTTTGAGGATGAAGTAGCCCGTGCTTACCCTTGAGGCCTTGCATGTTCAAACGCGTGCTCCCTCACCAGACCTATGTCGCTCGTGGGTGGGAAGCGTCAGGCTCACGAAGGTATTTAGTGGGGGAAGGGAGTAAGTATTTCCAAGAAAATTAAAGGGGACGTCATGAAAAAGTTTGGGATGCACCCGACATTTTCACAGTGAGGTGTATCCTGTACCTGTATAACCAGAAAAGAGTGTAGATTCAAAAGTCGTGCTTAAAAACTTGATATGATGATAAACACTAAAGCCCCGTTTTTATAGGGTACACAAGGTTTTGGGTGTTGATGTGAAAGGGTCGGGCATGTCTTGAAAGAGGTCTTGAGACTGTTGCCGAATGCTGCGCCGACGTCGTGACGGGAGTCTGGAGTCGTGAGGGTTGGCGCAAAAAAGTAATTCCATGCTAAACTTTCACAAGTCGGCAAGAGTCTGGACCAACCGTCACTTCCGGATGAGGTCTGAGGGTGGGTGGTCGGGGGCAGTCGTCAAGACTGTCGTCAACAGTTTGGCTTGTCTTGAGACAGTCGTGACGACTGACGGGGCCATTTTTCAAATTTTTACCGTTTCCTGTCGGAACAGTCGTCTGTGCCGACCACTTAAGGATGATGAGGGACTGTCGTGACGACAGTCTTCGCCTAATGAAGGACGTTCATAACGACTGTCGGATCAGAAATATTGGCTAACACTGCCGTTATCAAGAAATTTTTATTTTTATTTTGCAATCACAAGCACAATAACAAGTTCTGGGCATGGTTACATTTCGCTGGCACAAACTTGGGAGCCGCATAGCACGCACGCACTCCTTTTGCCTCGATCTCTCTTGTGTTGAATGACACAACTAGGGTTGCCACCCTGAGGTCAGAAAAATGTGGACTGCAACATCTCACTCTCCAATACGGAATGGATCCATATTTAAAGGAACGGGTGGGAACCCTACAATTTCTCGTGCATGCAATGAGTGACAGCCGCGGCACGCTGCTGGTGGAGGCAAGAGGGAGGGGGAGGGACGTTACGTCGCGTATTTTACACGTATTTTAGGACGAACCTTTGACAAATTTTACGGGCTGGGTTTGTGAATAACCGAAAAATGCGTTCACTACAATTTTAAGATACTGAATTTTATCAGCTTAACCATTCAGATAACAAAATACCGTACAGAACAAATGCCGTTCCGTATTGGTTCAAAACGGAATGATACATTTCATTCTCGAACACAGAGCGATTCCGTGTTTTAAGGAACGGCAAGGCTGTCGCCAAGACAGTCGCGAAGACCGTCAGAAAGACCGTCGGCCAACTCCTTGGCAACTGTCGGCCAGCTAGCCGGCCAACCAGTTGACAGACAATCTGAAAGACTATCGTCAAGATCGTCTGCGACTGTCGGTCAATCGGTCGGCAGATTCGTGGTTGTCGTAGACATGGCGCCATTTCAAAAATTGACTGTTGAGACTCGTCTTGAGACTAGTTGGCAGCATGTCGCAGAAATTCTGCCAATTAGTTGGCCGAATGTCCCAGACAGTCGGCAATCATGGTAGCCGACACCAAGACGCAAAAAAAATTCTTGGAGCGTGTGAGCCGACTTATCAAATGCAGATCGAAGTCGCTGGGTTGTCGTGGCCCAGAGTCGGCACAGTGTGAACGGGGCTCAATATGTACACACGGCACACGCGGCCAGACAGCCACACCTGGCAGCGTCACAGCTCACAGCCTCACACTAACAAACTTTTAAGGGTCCTTCGCCCTACTGTGTGTCATAGTACTAGTAAGGTGCCGCGAGTCATGTTTGTCCTGAGCCTCTACGGTCATGTTCTGGTGTGTTATGAACACATTTTGCCCCACACGTCACCGCCATAACCAAGCACACGGCACACACACACCGCCACAACGCACAGCCCCCATGCAGCCCTCGCCTCCATCCTGCGGGCCCCTGTGACACAGCCCCCAGCAGTCCTGTATCTTAAGATCTGTGTACTAAGAGGTTGCCAAACCCCTACCTTACAGCAGCAGGCGTTCACAACTACAGCCTCTAGTCACCAATGTGCACGGTGCAGCACCCAGGCCTGTATGGCATGGCGCGGCGGCCATACTTACTTGCTACATGCCTATTATATATATATATATATATATATATATATATATATATATATATATATATATATATATATATATATATATATATATATATATATATATATATATATGGTTTTGAATGCCCTGCCTTAATTTTGTTAGGCTATTATTATTATTATTATTATTATATTATCTCCATACATCACTTACTATTCCAGTCAGACAAATTCAGAGACAACCACTGAAAAGCAGAAGAAACTGGCTGACTATTATTATTATCATCATCATTTTTGTTATTATAATTCTTCTTCAGTTCTTCTTCTTCTTCTTATCATTATTGTTATTATTATTATTTTATATCAGCATGATACTTCAGTCCTAACGACGATTTTGGTGTTCTACATAAAATGATAATAATAATAATAATAATAATAATAATAATAATAATAATAATAATAATAACAACTAGACGCATAGCATTCGGGAGTGCACACCTCCGCCAAAGATCGTCCTGAAAATTGCTATGGGTATCAACTGTGATCCTATGCATCATATGGAAGCATTTGTCTCGGAATTTGATGAAATTCTATTTTTGTGACCTTGGGCGAATTTCTCGAGGTCAAAGTCAAAGGTCAAGGTCAAGGACATGCAAGGTGCATCATATGGAAGCATTTATTTCGATATTTGATGAGATTCTATTTTTTTTGAAAACTTTGACTTTGGGCGAACTTTTCGAGGTCAAGGTCAAAGGTAAAGGTCAATGCCATGTAAGGTGCGTCTTTCCATGAGCTAAAATATGAACCAAGTCTGAAGTCTGTACGATGACGAGAACCGAAGTTATGGCCAAAATGACGTTTTGTGGGACCTTGATCTTGACCTTTAACTTCTGACATAAAAATAATTAATGGGTTATATTCTGGATGCAAGGTGCATCATATGGAAGCATTTGTTTCGAAATTTGATGAAATTTTATTTTTTTGGAAACTTTGACCTTGGGTGAACTTTTCGAAGTCAAGGTCAAAAGTCAAAGTCAAGGCCAAGCAAGATGCGTCTTTCCATGAGCTAAAATATGAACCAAGTCTGAAGTCTCTACGATGAAGAGATCCGAAGTTATGGCCAAAATGACGTTTTTTGCGACCTTGACCTTGACCTTTGACAAAAAAAAATAGTGGGTTCTATTCTGGATGGACACGAAGCTTCCCTGAAAAAATGGTTGAGATATTTGCAAAATTGTGCACAGGAGACTGTTCACGAACAAACAAACAAACAAACAAATAAATACACCAACTTCGTTGGCGGAGGTACTAACAGTAATAATTGTTATTATTATAATGATAATAATACAAAAGCATGCGACGAAGATGTTTCCATCACGAGCTTGTTTTGTTCCCGTCACGCACTTGGGCGTCTCCCCTCTCACCTACCTACGATACCGTTCAGCGAGATTCATGCTACAACAAACATTTACATTCAATTTTTTTTTCTTTTTTTTTTTTTTGTATTTCGTTGGGGATATACCCCAAGGGAGGAAGGCGGTACATGCCGCGCAACCACCCAGACGGCGGGTAGAGAGATGCCTAATTTTTTCAAGTGGAGGAGGCCCAACAACGGGGCTGGGGGTGTCGGAAAGAGCCCAACCTTTCCACTCCCAATGGCATCGGCAACCTATACGCTCCAGCACCCCGCCGGAGCGCAAGGCGGAGACTCTACCACTGGACCACCGGAGCCCCCCCTCATTCAAGTTTTTAACATCACATGATAAAGTACAGTTCTTTAGCTTCAACATTATGCTAAAATATGTCCTTTATAGTAAATAACGTCTCTGCTACAAGCAAAGAAATTCATCTGCTACAGTCATATTAAACACAAGGCGCCGTCACTCACGGCATCACAGCGACATTATATATGCCGGCATGGCTGGAGATCTGGGGGGCGGCGGCCCGGGGGTCCCCATACACACTTCTACAAATGAGAATGGCAACAAATGGGGACTCCCAAATGAACCGAAATGAAATGGCACCCCCCTCAAGCTGTCATCCGGGGCGGACCGCCCCCCCCGCCCCCCACTTACTACGTCACTGAGAAGATGTACCGCTCTCGCAGGTCTCCCCTAGACTGGGGCACTCGACCAGCAAGTGCCGAACAGTCAGGGGGACCAAACAGTCACCACAGTACGGCTGGACTCTCCGGGACATGAGGAAGTCATGTGTATGTCGAGTATGACCCACCTTAAGACGGGCCAGGACAGTATATCTCTTACAACTCCTAATATGGGAATACGACCAGGGACTCACAGCCCTGGTCGTGACCTCCCCCATCTTTGTCGTTGCAGTCACAGACTCCCACCTGCGCTGCCACTCCCTCTGGAGTGCAGACCGCACGGTGGGATATAACGGCCGTAGTATTAATCTCCCCCATCCCCTTTCCCTTCCCTTCCCTTTCCCTTGGCTGTGAACCGCAGTATTAAACGTCCCCGCGTGGTTGGGGTTGCTACTACCTCGAGAGAGAGCGTACGGGGTCGAAAAAGTGTTGACTCCGCGGGGTGAGAAGCAGGACATCTTCAGCTTCCCCTTTGTATATTTCATAAATAAAAAGTGTTCTGCATGTTATTATAAAAGGAAATATATTTAAAAGTATCAGTATTTTTATGACTGATATTAAATCGTAAACTTTGCTGAAGTTAATATATATATATATATATATATATATATATATATATATATATATATATATATATATATATATATATATATATATATATATATATATATATATATATTAACTTCAGCAAAGTTTACGATATAATATCAGTCATAAAAATACTGATACTTTTAAATATATTTCCTTTTATAATAACATGTAGAACACTTTTTATTTTTGTTAAAAAGTTTCTTGACATAATTTTATCTCCTTGAAGTATCTTTCACACATGCACAAGTATTTAGTAACTGAAACATCAATTGCCTCACCCATAATTAGAGAAAATGGAGTTTGCAATATATCTTTGATTTAAGCTATCACGAAGGATATACAACATTGGTGAGAATACTACTTCACTTTGTTCTATGAAGTTTCATATTTTACAAGAAGTAATTTTTTTCCTGAAGATTCCTATTAAATTGTCCCCAAAAATGGCAGAAAACGGCAGATTGATAACTAAATATGGCATTTTTATGGCAACACTTAATATATACCATAAAAAAGGGCATTATTTGGAGACCACCGAGATTTAAGGCAAAAAATGGCATAAATGACACGACCTGGCAACTCCGGTGTGGCTGCCCGCGTGTGTGTGACGAGTCATGGATACCAACCTATCTCATAAATTAACTTATCCGTGTTACTTGTTACTTTCCTGTAGATCAACTTCCCTAATTTATTTTATTTTATGATATATATTGTGATATATAATATATATTTTCATGATATATATATATATATATATATATATATATATATATATATATATATATATATATATATATATATATATATATATATATATATATATATACAATGGTGTGTGAAAACTGCATTATTTATTTCGTTTTCTATAACTATTGACTTGAAAGTGCCGCAAACATTATTATGAAGTGCAGATTGCTCTTGGTCTGACCCCCATATCTTCCCCGGGGACTTGAAGGAAACGGGGCGGGGATGGGGACGGGAAGGGAAAGGGGAAGACTAATACTACGGCCGTAAGTTCCTAAATGGAAGAGCGCACTTTGAGGGAGGACGAGAAGCAGCGGCCCGCGCCACCACTTCGGCCTCCTCATTACCACGCACAGAGACGTGGGCAGGTACCCAACATATATCTATTTGATGGCCACACCTTTTGGCCAGAACCAGCCAGCTAAAAACTTCTAAAACTATAGGGTGAGTGCTCTTAAGGTCTTCTATTGCGGACAGTGCTTCCTGTGAGGAGTCAGAATAAACATTAAAAACACCAACAGGCAAAGTGAAGATGGTGCGAATTGCTGAAAGAATGGCCGATAGTTCTGGGGTAAAAACTGAGGCTAGAGCAGGTAAAGTTCCGGAACTGGAAAAGTCTGGAAAGAAAGCTCCAAATCCAACGCCAGCATCGGATATGGAGCCGTCCGTGTATACTGGTATAGAAATCGGGTGACTAGCTGTGTGGGACAGGAAAAGCTGTCGAGCAGTTCCCGCTGAGATGCTTGCTTTGTTAAAGTTGAAGTACCGACAAAAATGTGTATTTCGGAACTCCTACGGTGTGTTCTTGGCGGGTAGCTGATAAACTCCTATAGGGACATGAATATTACGTGTAAGTTCGGTTATCTTCTCCTGACCAGCTGTGAGCTTCGTCTTGTTCCTGGAATTTTGTTTAGGCCGCGGTCACACAGTCACGTCACGTCACAGTCACGCCCCGACAGTTTTGGAAATTTCAAAAAAATCGGCGCCCTTCCCGGCATCTGTTACCCGTCGGCATTAATAACCACGACCGTTGGATGTCCATCTCAACAGCGTATCAACAACATCGTTTCGACGTGGTCTATTTTCGATGGTCGTAACGTATGTCTGGCAGCGCGATATTTTTAACGTTGGGAGAAAAGCTCGTGACTGTGTGACAGCGGCCTTACATGTGCTGTTTCAGTAGGCACATCCTGAAGATGGAGGAACGATTCGTAATGAAATGGGAGGAAAAATTACCGTAACATGATGAACACTTCTTCAAGGCCACTGTTACTGAGTTTAGGGAAAAATATATAAGGATATAAGAGGTCAGTTCTTAGAGTGAGGCCAGGTAATGAGGCGGCAGGTGTGATGGGCAAGTGAGGTAGGGGTGACCGGGACACTCAGCTGTTTCTATGGAAACGAAGTAAAATGAGAGTGACAGGAAATAAATGAGGTAGGCGGGGTGGGCGGGGCCTCCTAGAGAATACTACCACGTGTGCAGGTGTGGTTCAGTGTTCTCAGTTAAGTGCGGAAATATATAATAACTAGCATGTAAACTTGTACAGAGTTTAACACTGGTGTATATTTTGTTGAGAAGTCAAATACAAGTGCTGAGGAAATAAACTTAAGGCAAAAACTTATCCTTTCTGCGGTGCACAGTCCATTAAGGGTCTCGAATTACGGCACGCTCGCACTCAGCCCAGCATAAAGCCCAGCACACACCACACACCACTCAGCATAGCAAACAGCAAACAACACACACTACAGCACAAAGTATAGCACAAAGCACAGCACACAGCACAGCACACCACACGGAACTCAGCACAGGAAATAGCACAGCAGACAGCAAATAGAACAGCTCTCAGCACTCAGCACATCACAGCACAGCACATAGCAGGTTCACTTACTCAGCAGGCAAGCAACACTTTGCAGCAAGTAACGTGTTTAACATAATATATTAATCCAGGAGGATCGTAACAAATAGCAAGTGAGTTCGCATGACACACCAGGAACAAGAGAGCCGTGACCTCACCTCATGAAAGCTCGGGTCAGACGAGAGAGAGAGAGAGAGAGAGAGAGAGAGAGAGAGAGAGAGAGAGAGAGAGAGAGAGAGAGATGAGAGGGAGTTGGATTATCTTTCTGACGCTTCCGTGTCTCTAACAGGCGTCACCGTCGCCACCCTCACCCTCGTGTTGGAGTATCTGGTCGCCTGGCGGGGAAATCAGCATTCAAGTCAGCCCCAAGAAAAGAAACAGTACAATTGATGCCACGCCTGGTTTGCCTTCATCTCTCTTGGACTATTACAGAAAGCCGTATATTTCAAATTAAATGTAAAACATACATTGTATTTCAAGGGCTATAAATAAATGTTTCCAATAAAAAGTGGCTGTATTGAATTAATTTTTGTTAACATGTTCCTCATGTGGTTTAGCTAATATCAAATCATATGATAACAGACAAATCTCTCTCTCTCTCTCTCTCTCTCTCTCTCTCTCTCTCTCTCTCTCTCTGTGCTCTTTTTTTTATTTAAACATATTTCTACAAAAAGGAGGCTCAAAACTACACTTTTTAGGTATAACTATTTTAAGAGCCTGTGTATGGGACAAAATGAATTGTCGAATGTTGACACATACAAACATACAAATACAAAATACGAAAAAGAAGGAAAACATGCAAAAAAAGTTTGTGATAATGTCAGTTTGTCACTTTATATTTATACCACTAGCGCACTTGGGTGTCCCTCACGCCACCTGTGAGCAGCCAGCTTCACCTGCTGCGTGTTCATGTTCTCCACTTGGGGAGTGGCTGCCGTGAACATGTTCCACAGGCGTGTGGTCCTGGCTTTATATGTTCGCTGGTACTGTCTGGAGTGTGATCGAGGCAACTCCACGAGCTGGTCACTGGAGAGTGCAGTCCGGGTGAACCTCTGGGCAGCGCGTGGAGGGAGCCTCAAGCTGCTGAGGTAGGGAACCTCCTGCACCTGGGCTTTGTGGCACACCACCAGTGCTGAGACATCACGGGGGTGTTCCAGCGACGTCACAGTGGCAGACGACTCCTCCAGGTGTTCGCTGGCCTCCACCAGACGCAGTGCTCGTCGCTGCACTGCGTCGAGCCTCTGCATGTGGGTGGCAGCACTCGACATCCAGCACAGGGCACCGTACTCCAGATACGGTCGTATCTGTGCCTTGACGAGAGTGAGGATGCCCCGTGGGTCGAGGGATCCCGCTACTCTTCGCAGGGCAGAGACTCGCTGGGAGGCATGGCGGGCAACAGCTCGGACGTGGTGGTCGAAGCGCAGGCTTTTGTCCACAGACACTCCCAGGACCTTGATGTGGTCCTGGAGGGGCAGATTCTAGCCTCCAAGACGCAGCTGGCCTGAGACTGCTCGAGAGGCGTCTGGGGACCGTGAAATGACCATGGCCTGCGTCTTCTCCGGGGCGAGGGTGACCTGCCACTCCTCTCCCCACTGCTCCACCAGGCTGAGCTGCCTGTTGATCTCCTCGACGGCGCGCAGTAGGAGCGGGAGAGTGCAGTCATCGGCGTAGGCTGACACTGCCGATAGCTGCCGGAGGAGATCGTCGATATATATGTTCCACAGGATTAGGCCGAGCACGGAACCCTGTGGAACTGAGGCATGCACTGGTGAAGGCCTTGATGACTGCCCGTTGATCACCACCTGAAGGGTCCTCCCCTGGAGGTAATCCTTGAGCAGCATCAGGAAGGCACCCTGGACACCTTTGGCGCGAAGCTTTTCAATGAGCCCAGAGTGCCAAACCCTGTCAAAGGCTCCAGCAATATCCAAGGCTACCACGAGTGTGTCCAGGCCTTCATCCAGTGTGTCTTGCCAATCCTTGGAGAGGAGGAGAAGGAGGTCCGCGGTGCACCGGCCAGGCCTGAAGCCAAACTGTCTCTCTGAGAGGAGATGGCTCTCACTCAGGTGCTGACAGATGACTGCAGCCACCACACGCTCCAGCACCTTGCCCACCACAGAAAGCAAGGAAATGGGCCTGTAGTTACTGGGCTCGGCCTCGAATTTTTCTTGTGGACCGGAACCACACGCGCCTCCTTCCATAGTGAAGGCCACTTGCACTCCCTCAGGCAAGACGTGAAGACGGCGGAGAGAGAACCTGAGAGCTCCTTGGCACAATTCTTGAGGAGCCGTGGGCTTATGTCATCCGGGCCAACGGCTTTACCTGCGTCCAGCGCGCTGAGCAGCCGCTCAACCTGCCCTGCCGTCACCGACACAGAGGAGACAACACGGTCGGTTTCCTGGGGCAGCACAGGTGCGGGTCGTCCCGGGTTACCAACCTTCATTTTCTTGGCGAACCGTTCAGCCAGGAGCGAGGCCTTGTCTCCACTGCTTGTGGCCGTGGATCCGTCAGGCCTGGTGAGTGGAGGGACGGCATGGGGTTGGTTAGCCATGCCTTTTCTCTCTCTCTCTCTCTCTCTCTCTCTCTCTCTCTCTCTCTCTCTCTCTCTCTCTCTCTCTCTCTCTCTCTCTCTCTGTTGCTATAATAAATTAGTGCGCGTCGACATTAGACAACAGTGACTGTAAATAAAAATAATAAAAAATTGACGTTTAATTTCAATAGAGCAAATTTCGTGGAAATCCGACAAAAAATATATCCTGTTGAGGAGAAAGAAATTTGTCTTTCAGATATCAGGCTAAAGAAAGAGCAAAACCCGCCGGAAAATATTACTTAACATGGAGCCAGGCGATGCATTAAAAGATTATTATATCAGACGAAGCCTAGATATGAAGAAAACATTGCAGCCAACTGTAAATATAATCCAAAATCATTCTTCAGTTATATAAACAACAGAAAGGCAATTAGAAGTGGAATAAGACCCTTAAGTGACAGCGGCGGCGAATTTTGTCTTAGTTGCGCGTTGCGAACTTTTAAACAATTATATTTCCTCGGTATTTTATACTAAGTCTTGCCGGCACTACCACCATCACCAGCGACGACAATATTACAAACATAAAATTCATTCATGCATTGCCTAAGTTTGTAATCTCTTAACACTACTGATGAAGTCCTAAATGCTCTCCAATCCCTTAACACTAATAAAAGCCCAGGACCAGACAATGTACATCTTATATTACTTAAAAAAAAACAGAACAAAATACTCTCCTCTCACACAACCGTACTCAATATGTCCTTACGACAAGGCATTGCCCCTTTGACTTGAAAAAAGGCTATCGTAACGCCGATTTTTAAGAAAAGACAAAAAAAAATACCGGGTAATTATAGACCCACTGGTCCAACTTCAGTAGTAGGTAATGTGCTCGAGAGCATAATTAGAGACAAAACTTTTTGGTACCTTGAGAGCCACTCATTAATTAAAGATTCACAGCAAAACTTCCGTAACAATAGATCCTGCCTATCAAACCTACTGACCTTTTATAAAGACCTCTTCTCAGTTTATGACGTAACTAAATCATTGAACGTAATATATCTTGATTTCCAGAAAGCGTTGAAAAAAAAAGTTCCACACCATAAATTACTTTATAAATTAAAGCAACTAAAAGGGTAAAGTAGTCCAATAAATCGCAAATTGGTTGAGCAACAGACAACAAAGAGTGGTAATCGACGGATTTAACTCAGAGTGGGCGCCTGTCACTAGTGATGTCCCTCAGGGCTCTGTTCCTAACCCAATGCTGTTCATTATAGACATGAACGATGTAGACGTTGTACACAGTTATCTCATTAGTAAATTTGTAGACGACACAAAGACTGGTAACTTGGTCCTCACTGACGAAAACAGACAAAGGCTACCAGAAGATTTGCATGAAATTTCAGCTTGGTCTGATAAATGGAGGATGCCCTTTTATATAAATAAGTGCCAGGTTCTTCAAGATGGAACAAGAAATAAAGTTCGATTACGAAATGCGTGGCGTTGAACTCAAATACTTTCATTGCGTCAAGGCCCTGGGTGTTAAAACCGTACCAAACCTCAAATTCTCACAGCAATGCATTGATGCAGCAAATAAAGGGAACATAATGCTGGGCTTCATTAAGAGAAACTTTTTATTCAAGAATAAAGATGTAAGACTCCTGCTTTACAATAGTTTAGTCAGACCCCACTTGGAATATGCGGTTCAGTTATTGGTCTCCCCACCATGCAAAGAACATTGCTGAATTAGAAACTGTTCAATTTTGGGCAACAAAAAAGATCTTTTCCATGTGAAACCAACCTTACGACGAAAGGCTCTCAACTCATAACATGTTCTCTCTTGAAGAACGTCGCGTCCGAGAAAAAACTGATGGAATGTTTTCAAATACTTAATGGCTTTACGAATGAGGACAAATCAAAATTGTTTATAATCCATGACACTTTGCGAACGTGAAATAAAGAAAGAAAACTTAAATTTAAACAAATAAATTCAGACTGCTCCATTTTTTTCTTCGCCAACGTTGAAGTGCGAGAATGAAATAAGCTCCCACCTTCAATGGTCCGGCGAAGTACGATTGTATTCTCTAAAAACAAACTCGAGTGACACTTCTTTCAACTTAATATATACTAAAGTGAAAAAGATAAAGTTCCAGTGCCATCTGATTAATATAAATTCACTTAGGTTCAAGGTGAGCGTCCGGATAGCAGGCCGAAAAAAAATCCTAAAAAAAATTAAAAATCTGAAACTGTTCGTGGGTCATGGCAAACCCTTTAAGAGTATGTTTCCGAAGGTTTTAGGTAAAATCCCCTATGGTTTCTTAGTTATGAATGGTCCCCCCCCCCCCCAATACCCACTCGACAGATGTTTTGTTATTTGTAGAAAGTCATACTAAAACGTTTATATAAGAAAATCCAGCAAAGTTAGCATACATCTATTGATTTCTAGGAAAGTCTGGCAACCATGGGTGAGAGTGAGAGCGTGGGCTGATGGCTGGGCACTGTACAAGTGTACATAATGAAATCAGTGCACGTGTTGCTGAAAGGGTACGGATGCCGCACGTCTTTCACTCGCCGATACTTGATACCGCTACACCGCACGTTATTTACCCAATGTATCCTGCTTTTTACCTGCTGTTAGCCATGGGACGGGTGTCTAAAAAGATCAAACAGAGGAGGGACGCCTGGAAGAAAAGCAAGGACGCAAAAAGACAGCGTGTTGAACCTGACACCACCACCGCCTCATGCTCCTGCAACTCTGATACCCCTCGCTTGACGAGATAATACCTTCCATTTAGGAAGGGCAGGGGGGGGTGGGGGACAAGGAGACTGATATGTTTAGAAATACATCTGATTGTATTATCAGATTGTAGATAATCATAATAAAACACATAGTATACCTGAAAACACTTCCTAGTGTGTTATAATAGGTGTGAGATCGATAGATAAACTTCATCGGCCCGTATTTCAAAATGTAAGTTATTCCCTTTTTAAAATCTATTTTGGAGCCAGTTTTAGCTTGATTTCAATGAAACAAAAACTAAAAGGCAGAGGAATATTTTTCCATCTGATGTCCGTCGCTGTTTATATATATATATATATATATATATATATATATCTATATATATATATATATATATATATATATATATATATATATATATATATATATATATATATATGTGTGTGTGTGTGTGTGTGAGCTGTCATTTTCTATTAATATTTTCTTGGTTAAAAAAAGCGAAAGAAAAAAATTCCGGATATAAAAATAAAAAAAAAGCCAAAATAAAAGCTCTAACGACGGAGAAACAATACACATCATAACGTGTCTTAGCCATAAAAAAGAGAGTTGTGGGGCCAATATTAACCCCACAATAACACTCGTAAGTTTCGGAAGGGGCTGTTGGGGACTGGCGGGGCTGGGGGCTAGAATGGAGCTGAATGTCTAAAATTGATCTACATGTTGTCAATATTTCATCGCATAAAAATCAGAGTGATTCATAAATATTTACCAGAGATATGGCAACATCGTTCCTACCAGTACTCTCGCCTCGCCACCTAGTCTGGACCATGTGATCTGTTTGGTCTGAATTTCTATGTAAATTCTCTCTCTCTCTCTCTCTCTCTCTCTCTCTCTCTCTCTCTCTCTCTCTCTCTCTCTCTCTCTCTCTCTCTCTCTCTCTCTTGTTTAAACATAATGCATTACACTAAATGACAATACACTGACCAAGTGCTAGTTTATTTTCCATGCTAACGAATGTATTTATAGCAGTTAGTTTGGTATGCAATTGGTTACCTAACTGTTAACACACTTGGGTGAAACATCACTTAATTGTTGGAGTGTTAGTGATATAAATGTACCTCAAGCCTAATCATTCGAGTCGCTCTATCTTAGAAGCGATTCCGTGGCCCGAACGATAGTCATGCCCTTTATCTCTCTCTCTCTCTCTCTCTCTCTCTCTCTCTCTCTCTCTCTCTCTCTCTCTCTCTGCTGTTATCATTAATTAGTGCACGTCGACATTTGAGCTCAAACAACAGTGACTGATGATTGATTATCGGGGCGCTCCTTGCTTGGCGCCGCAACTGCGGGACCGAACCCAATACAAAAATAATTACATTACAAAACTATACAAAACCGGTTAAAAATTAAAAACGATAAAAAAACACTAAATGGTCAATGAAACCTACAGAAGGCTGAGGACGCCAGCCTCCTGTAAGAAGCCATAAACGTCATGTCCCGAGAAGAGTACTTTCTCCCTCAGCAAAAGAGAGAGAGAGAGAGAGAGAGAGAGAGAGAGAGAGAGAGAGAAACTCTCACCTCCGCCCCTACACCGGGGAAGGCACCGCTCTCGCAGGTCCCCCAGACTGGGGCACTCGACCAGCAAGTGGCGAACAGTCAGGGGGACCAAACAGTCGTCACAGAAGGGCTGAACTCCCCGGGACATGAGGAAGCCATGTGTGTATCTTGTGTGACCCACCCTAAGGCGGGCCAGGACAGTCTCCCTCTTACAACTTCTCATATGGGAATACGACCAGGGACGCACAGCCCTTGTTGTGACAACCCCCATCTTTGTCGTGGTAATCACAGCCGCCCACCTGCGCTGCCACACACTCTGGAGTGCAGACCGCACGGTGGGATGCAAGGCCCTAATTGGAAGAGAGCACTGTGAGGGAGGGCGAGAGGCAGCGGCCCGCGCCACCTCATCGGCCTCCTCATTACCACGCACAGAGACGTGGGCAGGTACCCAACAAAAGGTCACCTGATGCCCGCGCCTTTTTGCTAGAACTAGCCAGCTAAAAATATCTAAAACGATGGGGTGGGTGCTCCTAAAATCTTCCATTGCGGACAGTGCTGCCTGTGAGTCAGAGTAGACAGTAAAAGTATCAACAGGCAAAGTGAAGATGGTGTGAATTGCTAAAATAATGGCAGATAGTTCTGCGGTAAAAATTGAGGCTATGGCAGGTAAAGTTCCAGAATGGGAAAAGTCTGGAAAGAACGGTTCAGATCCAACGCCTGCATCGGATTTGGAGCCGTCCGTGTATATTGGTGCAGAAGTGGCGTGACTAGCTGTGTGGGACAGGAAAAGCTGTCGAGCAGTTGCCGTCGAGATGCTTGCTTTGTTAAAGTTGAAGTACCGGCAGAAATGTGTGTTTCGGAACTCCCACGGTGTGATGGGGGGTATCTGATAAACTGCTATTGGGAAGTATGGTAGTGAGAGCTCCCAAATGGCATTCAGGACACGGAAACCAAAGGGGCGAGGTAGGAGAGGTTTATTTCTGTATATTATATCTACATTGATGTCTATGGCAACGGTGTAGGCAGGATTGTTGGGTTGGCGTTGTAGTCTGTACGGGGCTGTACCAGTACTTGATTAGAAGTCCGTCTTTCTGCAAGCTAACGGTTGCACTAAAGCGTCAACTAAATGACTTGATATGGGGGATGATCTAAAGGCACCAGTTGACAGTCGGACTGCCGCATGATGGACTGCATCAAGTGTGCGGAGGCGGGCGGTTGTTGCCGATGTGTATACGTCGCAGCCGTCGGACATTCTCTACCCAATAAGTGCTTGGTAAAGGCGTAGGAGTATTGTGCGGTCAGCGCCCCAAGATGTGCATGACAGAACACTAAAGAGATCGAGTGATCTCATACACTTTGCTTTTAAGGCTTTTAGATGTGGAAGCCATGTTAGGCACCTGTCGAAGACGAGTCACAAGAACTTGTGTTCTTCCGCAACAGGTAGACGTGAACCGCACATGATGAGATCAGGGTCTGGATGGTGGCCTCTCAGGCGGCAAAAGTGCATGGCAACCGACTTGGATGGTGAGAATCGGAAGCCATGTTTCTCCGCCCATCTGGATGTCCTTTCGGTGGCATGTTGCAGTCTTCCTCTGCTGTGGACATCCGAGATGCCGAGAACCAGATTGCCAGGTCGTCGACGCAGAGGAAGGACGACACCCCCTCAGGGAGTGACGTTGTAATACCATTTATGACTACAGCAAAGAGGGTGACACTCAGGACGGGCTGGAGAACTCACAATCCCACAGACAACGGGACATGCATTATGTCGGCCTCTGCCTTGGTGGTCGGACGAGTGCAACCAGGCAGTGCCTTGCCGACGCCGGGGGGCCTTCAACTGCTACAAGAGGCAGAGGACAGAGTTCAACCACATCGCCTACAAGAAAGCACGAGCACAAGCACGCCGGACTCTGAAAGAAGCACGGCGGTCCTCATTTGCCAGCTATGTATCCACTCTTACTTCACAGACACAAATGACACAAGTGAGGAAGAGGGCGCACAAAATAGCAGGAAAGTTTTCATTTAGCCCACCACCTGCACTGAAAATCAATAATAACATAATATCAGGGAGCGCTGATGTCGCCGACGCCATAGCCAGTACATTCGCTGCTGTGTCTCATTGCGGCTCTAGACTTCCCGCAGTACGACTCATGGAAGAACAAGAGAGACAACACCAAGACTTTTCATCCCTTAATTAACACCGAAGTATACAATGTTCCCTTCTCCATGCGGGAACTACATTCAGCTCTTTCCCTCTGCAACGACACTTCGCCTGGACCCGATAACATCCCATATGCCATGATCCGACAAATCAGTCCTACCACCAAGACCTTGCTGCTTCAAATATACAATTCAGTCTGGCACACTGGCTACATACCAAGTGAATGGCGCAAAGCCATTGTACTTCCCATCCGTAAACCTGGGAAGGATGGTTCACAGCCTTTACGCTACCGGCCTCTAACATCCTGCCTCTGCAAACTCTTTGAAAAGATGGTAAACTTCCGCCTAATACACTATCTAGAGAGCAATGGCCACTTGTCTCCTTACCAGTCAGGGTTTCGGAGGATGAGATCTACAGAAGACACCCTTGTACGTCTCGAGTCAGCTATCTGCCGCTTGTTCGTAGAAAACAACACATGGTGTGCATTTTCTTTGGCCTCGAGAAGGCCTACGACACGACATGGAGGTATGGGATTTTAAACCAGCTTCATAACTTTGGTCTCCGTGGACGGATGCCAAAGCTTATTCAGGAATTTCTTCGAGAACGGACCTTCCATGTAAGTGTTGGTACATCCTACTCACCACTCTATGAGAAGCAGGAAGGAGTTCCCCAAGGAAGCGTCCCGAGTGTCACCCTCTTTGCCGTAGCCATAAATGGAGTTACAATATCGTTCCCAGAAGGGGTGTCGTCCTCCCTCTATGTCGACGACCTAGCAGTCTGGTACTCAGCGTCTCGGATGTCCACCGCGGAGCGAAGATTGCAACATGCCATCGACAGAATATCCAGATGGACAGCGAATCATGGCTCTCGATTCTCACCATCCAAGTCGGTTGCAATGCAGTTTTGCCGCCTGAGAGGCCACCATCCAGACCCTGATCTCATCATGTGCGGTTCACGTCTACCTATTGTGGATGAACACAAATTTCTGGGACTCACCTTTGACAGGCGCCTCACATGGCTTCCACACCTAAAAGGCTGAAAAACAAAGTGCATGAGATCCCTCGATCTCTCTCGTGTGCTGTCATGCACTTCATGGGCGCTGACCGCACAATACCCCTACGCCTTTACCAGGTACTCTTTGGGTAGAGACTGTCCTACGGCTGCGATGTATACACGTCGACAACGACCGCCCGCCTCCGCACACTCGATGCAGTCCATCACGCTGCAGTCCGACTGTCAACAGGTGCTTTTAGATCATCCCCCATATCAAGTCTTTTAGTTGCCGCAGGAGTGCAACCATTGGACTTACATAGAACCGAACTCATAATTAAATACTGGTACAGACTACAACGCCAACCTAATAACCCTGCATACACCGTTGCCCTAGACAACAACTTAGATATAATATAAAGAAACAAGCCTCTCCTACCTCGCCCCTTTGGTTTCCGTGCCCGGAATGTCATTGGGGACCTCTCACTACCATACTTCCCTATAGCAGTTTACCGGGTACCCCCCATCACACCGTGAGAGTTCCCAAACACACATTTCTGCCGGTACTTCAAGTTAAACAAATCAAGCATCTCGACAGCAATTGCTCGACAGCTTTTCCTGTCCCACACAGCTAGTCACGCCAATTCTGTACCAGTATATACGGACGGCTCGAAACTCGATGCTGGCGTCGGATTTGGTGCAGTCTTTCAAGAGTTTTCCCGCTCCGGAATTTTACCTGCCCTAGCCTCAAATTTTACCGCAGAAATATCTGCTATTCTTTTAGCAATTTGCACAATCTTCACACTGCCTGTCAGTATTTACACCCTACACTCTATAGTTTTAGAAATTTTTAGCTGGCTGGTCCTGGCCGGCGTAGCCACCAAATATTTTTATGCTGGGTACCTGCCCACGTCTCGGTGTGTGGTAATGAAGAGGCCGATGAGGTGGCGCGGGCCGCTGCTTTAGTTTTCCCTCACAGTGCCCTCTTTCACTTAGGGATTTGCATTCCACCGTGCGGTCTGCACTCAAGAGTGCTTGGCAGCGCAGGTGGGCGGCTGTGATTGCCACGGCAAAGATGGGGGAAGTCACGACCAGGGTTGTGCGTCCCTGGTCGTATTCCCATATTAGGAATCGTAAGAAGGAGACTACTCTGACCCGCCTTAGGGTGGGCCACACTCGATACACACATGACTTCCTCATGTCCCGGGGAGTTCAGCCCTACTGTGATGACTGTTTGGTCTCCCTGACTGTTCGGCACTTGCTGGTCGAGTGCCCTAGTCTACGGGACCTGCGAGAGCGGTCGGGGCGGAGGTAGGAGTTTCTCTCTCTCTCTCTCTCTCTCTCTCTCTCTCTCTCTCTCTCTCTCTCTCTCTCTCTCTCTCTCTGGTGTTTGGGGAGAGGGCACTCTCCCCGGGACATGATGAAAAGGCTTCCTACAGGAGGCTGGTGTCCTTAACCTCCTGTAGGTTTTATTAACCTTCTATTGTTGTTTTTATCAAGTCTCTAATTTTCAACTTGTTTTATATAGTTTTATAATTGTTTTTATCATGTTTCTAATTTCAAGTTGTTTTATATACTTTTATTAGTGTTGTTTTTAATCATGGTTTTAAATTTTTAACCAGTTTTAAATAATTTATAAATGCAATTGCTTTAGCAATATTTTCGGCGCCCCTATAAACATTATCCTTGGGGAACTCCTTCCTGCTGTTCATGGGATTTTGAGTAGGACGTACCAGATCTGACGCGGAAGGTCCGTTCTCCAAGGAATCCCTCAATAAACTTTGGCATCTGTCCACGGACACCAAAGTTATGAAGCTGCTTTGATATCCCACATCTCCATGTCGTGTCATAATCCTTCTCGAGGTCAAAGAAGATGCACACCATGTGTTGTCTGTCTGCAAACGAGCGGCAGATAGCTGACTCAAGACGCACGAGGGCGTCTACTGTTGTTTTCATCTTTCGAAACCCTGACTGATAAGGAGACAGGTGGCCATTGCTCTCTAGATGGTGTACAAGTCGAAAATTTACCATCTTCTTCAGGAGTTTGTTAGGCAGGACGTTAGAGCAATGGGTCTGTAGTGTAAGTTCTGTGAACCATCCTTCCCAGGTTTGCGGATGGGAAGTAAAATGGCTTTGCGCCATCCACTCGGCATGATACCAGTCTGCCAGACTTTGTTGTATATTTGAAGCAACAGGGTCGTGGTGGTAGGACTAAGGTGTCTGATCATGGCATATGGGATATTATCGGGCCCCAGCGATGTGTCGTTGCAGTTGGAAAGAGCTGATTGTAGTTCCCGCATGGAGAAGGGAACGTTGTATATTTCAGTGTTCAGGGATGAAAAGTCTAGTTGGCGTCTCTCTTGTTCTTCCAAGTGCCGGCGTACTTCGGGAGGTCTAGAGTCCCGCTTAGACACAGCAGCAAATGCATTGGCTATAGCATCGGCGACTTCGGCGCTCCCTGCTATTAAGTTATTGATGATGTTAAGTGCTGGTGGTGGGCTAGATGAGAACTTTCCTGCTATTTTGTGTACCCTCTTTCATACCTGTGTCATTTGTGTCTGTGAGTTAATTAAGTGAGGATACATAACTGGCGAATGAGGACCGTCGTGCTTCTTTCAGTGTCCGGCGTGCTTGTGCTCGTGCTTTCTTGTTGGCGATGTGGTTGAACTTTTTCTCCTCTGCCTCTTGTAGCGGTTGAAGGCCCGGCGTCGGCAAGCCACTGCCTACTTGCACTTGTCAGACCACCATGGCACAGGGCGACGTGAGGCATTCCCATTATCTGTGGGATTGTAAGTTCTCCCGCCCGGTGAATGTGCGCCGTAAAAAAAGGTAACTGCATCCTCCATTGTCTCAAAGTCATCAGCTGATGTCTCCGTGTGAGTCATGGTTTGAAAAAGCTCCAAGTCCGCTCGATCTAATTTCCAACGTGGTAATCGAGGTGACGGTTGGAAAGTGGAGTGGGAGATGAAGATCGGGTAGTAGTCGCTGCCATGTAGATCCTCTTATATTTCCCACCTGAAGTCCAGGTATGCATCGGAGGAACTGAGTGAGAGATCAATAATTGACCGTGTGTTTGTTTGCATATGGTAGTGTGTTGGATGACCAGTGTTCAGTATGCAGAGGTCTAGGTCTTCAATTACAGATGCAACAGTGACTCCTATTGAGTTGCTGGTGGTATCCTCCCATAGTGTATGGCGACTGTTGAAGTCGCCAACTATTAAGAAGGATGAGGGCAATTGGCGTACCGGTGTCAGGAGGTCTTGCTAACTGATTGATGTACTTGGTGGGAGATACAGGGAGCATATAGTGTAGGCACGTGTTATGTGGATTTGAGAGGCAGCAGCCTGCAATGGAGTGTTAAATGAGAGCGGAGTGTGTGCTATGTCGTTGGATATGAATAAACACGTACCTCCCGAAGGAGCTTGTGTGGGATCTGCTGGCGAGTATATGGCACTGTAATTGCGCGGGAGAGGATGAGCGTATGCTCCTAGTAGTTTCTCCTGGAGGCAAAGACACTATGGCTGGGAGTCGTTAATTAGGAGCTGGAGTTCCTCCCAGCTTCCTCGCAGCCCGCGGCAGTTCCACTGAACGATCTTGAATTTATCTTTGTTTATTCAGGGCGCCCCCGGAGAGGGACCTCCGTGTCGTAACACTGGTACTTCCGCTGGAGGGTTGAACCCAGCGTTATTGTGTTCTTCTTCGACCCAATGGCCGATGTGACAGGCCGGGGAATACCTAAACTTTCCCGGCCTCCTGCTCCTGCCGGTGGCTTCCTCACCCTGCCCTCCCCTCCCTTCCGCCACTCCGACGAAGCGGCTGGGAAGGGTGACACGGGTGGAGTCCCCGGCACAGACTGTGCGGAGGCTGAGGGCACGGGCGCCGGCAGAGCCGCTCCGTGACCCTGGGCAGCAGCGGACACAGAAGGCACTTTAGCAGGAGGAGTGTCCCCAAGGGACTCCTCACTGCGCATGTGCTTCTGCTGATGGGGCTCACTGCGGTCATCAGCAGGCGTCTGGTGGAGTGAGGCGGTCTTTTCGGGTAGAATTGAAGTTTTGAAAGGGACAGACTTAGAACGGCGATGGGCATGGGCATTGAGGACAGCGGGGTGTGTCATTCCAGGGCTTGACATCTTGTTGAGGCCAAGTTGTTTCGCCTCAGCAAAGGGCACCCTTTCCTGGTTGCGTATATTGAGTTTCTCTTTTTCAAAGCGGTAGCGCTCACAATCCTTTGATAAGACAGGATGAGGGTCACCGCAATGGTAACACCGCACAGGGCCAGGGCAGTCGTCACCGTGGTTATCCATACCACAGGACACATATTTTTACAATGCCGTTTTTCAAGCGCCGACAGGTCTGGGTAACGTGACCATACGCTTGACATTGAAAGCACCTTCTGGGATTGGGGACATAGGGCTTCACATTCAAATTTAGCCAGGCCAGCTTGACAGTCTTGGGCAGTACTAATCTGTTGAAAGTAATGAATAGGGTTGGTGTAGGTGTGAGTACTCCGTCTACTTTTCGTTGAACTCGTCGCACTGAGGTCACATCGTAGTTTTTGAGTTCGTTTACCAACCTTTCTTCTGAGTAGCGGAGAAGGTCCCATGAAAAGACAACTCCCCGAGATTGGTTCATGGTGTAATGGGGAGAACAGGGCACTGATGCACCCGGAACAGAGGTAAGGGCGCGGAGCTTTGAGCTCTCTTCAGGTGACGAGACTTCAACCAACAAGCTACCGTCTCCTTGTGGCATAATCTTGGGGTCACGGCCACAAGCCCTGACCAGAGAACGGTGTACTTAAAAAATATCCAGGTCGTTTATCGAGCAGCCATCCACAGACTTGACTACATTGTATTATTCATATGAAACAGGCTCATATATACCAGACATAACTTCTCTTTGGGAGACTGGGGAGTTCCCAGATTTACGTGAACTATTCCGTGAACATTTCTGTCTCACGGACGTGTCTTGGGCAGACCCTCTAGAGTCTAGGAGGTAGGGACTTTCCAGAGGCACCACCAGGAGTCGTGAAAGGCTCCAAGGTGGCGATGAGAGAGGACCGTGCGGAAGTTTCCGGGGACAAGCGGACGTCAGGAAGAGATGCAGGCCGGGGCAGTGTATTCTCAACCATACACAAATTATGTCTTTCACTTCCCCACACCCCCACCCACCACGAAGCCCAACAAGGGGAGGCTGGATGTTGGGGCCACACTGCTCCCAACAGCCCCAGGGGTAGTGTGGAAGTATACGCAGCCACTGCCAGGCGTTTAACGGCGGCCGCGGGATCGTTGCGATCGCCCACCTGGCAGTGACCGCTTGACCCTAGCCAACACGTGACCAGCCGATTGATTCAGCAGGGCTACACTGAACCGCCCGTCTTACCCCAACCCCCCCACCAAAGGAGCGTGTTGCCTACCGAGGGGAACTACAGCCTGCCCCGCAGTGGACTCAACTCCCAGATGAGAGGGCACAGGGAGTATACGGGACACCACGCACGGCAAACACGTGGAGAGACAATAGCCCTGCCCAAGGCGGTAAAAGGGCGGGCGCAGGCAACATCACCAGTAGACCTCCTCTACCGGTGATGAGGGGGGAGCACTTGGTCCACGAGGTCAGCGGACATCGAGCCCTATCGAGATAGGCAAGCCACCACGGTAGGGGGTGCCGCCGACCTCGCTTCAAGCCCCTTCACCACGACAAGGTGACTCCTCTTTGACGCGGAAGTGACTGAACAAAAAAATGAATATATATATATATATATATATATATATATATATATATATATATATATATATATATATATATATATATATATATATATATATATATATAATTAATGGCTTCATGAATGTGGACAAACCAAAATTGTTTATAATCGATGACACTTTGCGAACGAGAAATAATGGAAGAAATCTTAAATGTAAACAAATAAGTTGAGACTGCGCCAATTTTTTCTTCACCAACGTTGTAGTGGGAGAATGGAATAAGCTCCCACCTTCAGTGGTCCGGTGAAATACAATTGACTCACCTAAAATGAAGCTCTAGCGACACTTCCTTCAACTTAATATATACTAAAGTAGAAATGAGAAAGTTACAGTGCCATCTGCTTAATATAAATTCACTTACGTTTAAGGACAGGCCACCTTGTCTGGACCATGTGGTCTGTTTGGTCTGAATTTCTATGTACATCTCTCTCTCTCTCTCTCTCTCTCTCTCTCTCTCTCTCTCTCTCTCTCTCTCTCTTATTTAAACTTTTTGTAGTACATGACATATATCTATTTATTTTATCGTAGCAAAACGAGCGAGCATACGAGAACACAGGACAAGAACGGATACATATCTCTAGTTTGTGACACTTTGCCTCGTGTCACTCTTTCAAAAGCATTTTTTTTGTTTCACACGTTCCCTGAGAATTTAGCAACACCATTAGAGTTGGTCATGGTCCTCGCCAACTGTGGGTAGCCACCTTCACCTTCTGGGTGTACATTCCTATCACTGTTGGTACTTCTGCAGTAAATGTGTTCCACAGGCGTGACACTTAGAAGTGAAGGTCCTCTGGTGCTGGCTGACGCTTGACCTCGGCACCCCGACCTGCTCGTGGCTGGAGAGTACCGTTCTCGTATCTCCCACAGCCTCTCGTGGGGGGAGCCTCAGCCTCGCCAGCTGTGGTAGATACTCCTTATACCTATGCCTTGTTTAACACCACCAGCGCAGCGACGTCCCGGCAGTGCTCCAGAGTGTCTAGGGGTGCCATATCCTGTGGGGGCGGCTGGAAGATGATCTCCTCTGACAGCCGCTGCACACGTCGTTCCACCTAGTTCAGTCTCTGCAGGTGAGTGGCCGCGCTGGACATCCTGGTCAGAGCCCCGTACTCCAGGTAGGGTCTTAACTGGGCCTTGTAGAGGAGCATAGTTCCTCCCTTGTCCAGGAAATTCACCACTCTACGTAAGGCAGAGACTCGGAGGGAGGCTTATGGGCGCCGCGTTTCAGGTGGCGGTCGAAGAGCAGCTCTCGGGATCCACTCCAAGGATCCTGACGTAATCCTTGAGCGGGAGGGTGACAGAGTCAAACATCACCCTTCCTTCGACAGCTTGTGGGGCTGCCGGGGACAGAGAGATCACCATCGCCTGGGTCTTCTCAGGGGCGTAGTTCACCTGCCAGCGATCCCCCACTCCTGTATCAATCGTAGTTGCTGACGTTAGCAACCGCTTCCTGACTTTTTTGGCGTGGGTAGGAGAGGGAGAGCGTGCAGTCGTCAGCGTATGCAGAGACTGCTGGCAGGCTCCTGAAAAGGTCGTCAATGTACAGGTTCCAGAGAACAGGGCCCAGCACAGATATCTGAGGGACTGAGGCACCCACTGGGAGGCTCCTGGATTGCTGCCTGCCGACGACGACGTGGAGGCTTCTTCCCTGAATGTAGTCGCTCATCAGCATCAGCAGGTGTCCTTGGATGCCTTTGGCACGAACCTTCTCCAACAAGCCCTCGTGCCACACTCGGTCAAAAGCACCCGCGTTATCAAGAGCGACAACATAGGTATCCAGGCCGGTGTCCAGGGAGTTCTGCCAATCCCTGGAGAGGAGCAGCAGCAGATCTGAAGTGAAGCGCTCAGATCTGAACCCGAAATGCTGGTCAGTGAGGAGGACGTTGTCCTCGAGGTGGCGGGTGATGGCCTCCACCACTACTCTTTCGAAGATTTTGCCATTTACAGACAGGAGGGAGATGGGCCTGTAGTCGGCAAGGGTCAGATATGGACCGCTTTATATGTACCGGCACCACGCGAGCTTCCTTCCATATAGATGGCCAGGTGTTCTCACGGACACAGGCACCAAACATCTCCGAGAGGGGTCCTGCCAGCTCACTGGAGCAGTGGCGCAGCACATGTGGGCTGACTTTGTCCGGCCCAGGGCCTTCCTGACGTCCACCGCTCACAGAAGGCGCCCCACTTGCTCTTGCTGTACCTCAACCACTGTCAAGGTCTGGGCCCGTATCCTCGACAACTATTAATACTAAACTTGGTATTAACTTTCGACTTTGGTATTAACTTCACTCTCAAAGTGTATCCTCAACAACTATTAGCCTAATACCTACTCTTAACTTTGGTATTAACTTGAGAGTGCTGGCGAGGACTTCTAAACACTTAATAGTAAAGTTAATAGTGAAACCCAGACCCAGACCCATATCAACATGGCCCCCGGACTTCCTCGTCCAGCCCGCCTCCGCAATTTAGAGTTTGATAGGGCGCTTTGGAACTGTATAACGATGGTGAACTTGTCAAGACATACATATTAGACCGTGCAGGAATGGAGTATGTGACTGATTTGGTGAGAAGAGAGCTACAAGATCCAGTTCAAAGGGAGCATTCCCGCACCCCGGGGTTGAAAGTGATTTTGACTTAAAGATACTTGGCTACAGGAAAATGGCTGCAGTGTTCAAGTGATGAGTTTGGGGTAAGCCAGAGTAGTGTAAGCAGGGTGATTGTGGAAACTCTGGCCGCCCTCAGTGACCCGTAGGTAGTCGGGAGGTTTATCCCCTTGATAGGGTGGAGATCCGTGTAAAGCAAGCAGAATTCTACCAACTTGCCGGTGTTGTGGGAGTGATAGACTGTACCCATGTGAAAATAATGGCACCAAAGGAAAACGATGTAGTTTATGTCAACAGAAAAAAAATATAAACATAGCTTGAACATACAATTAGTGTTTGATGCCTTTGTTATTGATTAAAATGTGAAATATTCGAGTTAAGGAAAACAAAACATGGGAAAAAAACTTTTATTTGTAGCAGAAAGGTATACACATGCAAATGAAAAAGATGACATTAAAATTGCATTAAAATGTCATTTAGAATATGATTTATAATTATTGCTGACGGTTATTCATATTGAGATAATGGTGGTAAGAAAGCTTGTTAGAGACGTCTGCCAGTGTGAGGGAGGAGGAACGAAAGGTCGAGGTGACCACATCGCGAACATCATGACTTATGAGTGAAGTAAAACGAGGTTACTTGGTTTCTGTTTACAAAGTTCCAAGTGGAAAAACAACTGTATTGTGAATTCAGTGTATACTTTTCTGGAGTATTGTGTTTACTGAGTGAATTGGTGACCAATCTGTTGCTATTTGTGTCTTGCTTGAAGATATTCATCATTGGATTCAAAGCTATGGTATTAATGTGCAATAGTCATCATAACAAAATACGTAGTAATTAATTATATATGTCAACCTATTTATTTCATGAGATCATGGTATGACCACTGAAAAACATAGCTTTTTATCTTGGCTCCATTACAAATTCAGTATATAATTACTCTATTGGTGGAATCTAGTTTTCAGCATCTTTTATTATTATGCCAATATTCTAATCACTCAGCTTGCAAACATGCTTAGGTTTATGTTGTCAGTTTGGGTCGGACTTATGTGAACACTTTACCAAGTGACCTAAGATTACTCAATGCTCGCAAAGCTATGGTATTAACGTGCAATGGTCATCATACCAAAATACGTAGTAATTAATTATATATGTCAACCTAATTATTTTCATGAGATCATGGTATGACCGCTGAAAACATAGCTTTTTTTATCTTAGCTCCATTACAAATTCAGTATATAATTATTCATATATTCAATAAAGTAGTGGAATCCAGTTTTCAGCATCTTTTATTATTATGCCAATATTCTAAACACTCAGCTTGCAAACACACTTAGGTTTATGTTGTCAGCTTGGGTCGGACTTAGGTGAACACTTTACCAAGTGACCTAAGATTACTCAATGCTACCATATAGGTATACTACATCTTTGATTGTGAGTTCATCAGAGAGCACTGGAGAGCAGCATGAGTCTAATTAGGTGCTAATGAATATCCTGCCTGCATAACAGACTACATAAAATGCAAATATGATCAGTGCCTAAAGGTGTTATAAGCTAATGATGGTAAATATATATATATATATATATATATATATATATATATATATATATATATATATATATATATATATATATATATATATATATATATATATATATATATATATATAAAACTGTCTGCCCTAATGTCCCTCCCACTTTTGAAGGCCAAATGACGCCCCTGATTGTAACAACGCATCTTGTAACACCCATGACTGGGTGCCGGTGCAAATCTCCTCATTTAACACCGAGAAATTAATCTAGGCTCTAGGGAACTCGGAAAAATCCAAGTTAGAGAGTGCTGGCTGTGGAGATTGAACCAGTGACCTTCGACATACAAAGCCATGTCTGTCAGTTGAGCCAATAAAGGTAAAGGTAAAGTTGGGGCATACGCTATAGCAGCACGTGGCCTCGGTGCTCATCTCCGTAACATTGGGCCTGGAGCCTGTGGTGAGAGGGAGCCCATTACCCAGGACACAGGGCCAGTGTGACATCCGGCTACCACAGTTTCCCAGGTAGTCATTTATCGACCAGCCCGAGAGGAGGATGATCAGCTGGGTGAGCTGCACGCCGACTGCCCAGGCCGGGATTCGAACCTGGGCCCGTAGAAGCCAGGCATGCTGACCACTAGACCACGGAGGCGTATTGGAGCCCAATCTCAAGTGAACCCACTCACAATGGCACACAATTTTTTTTCCGGTAAATTTTGTGCTTTGAATGAATTTGCTAATCATTTCTGTCGAAAAACAGCACAAATTATTTTTCACCCCTTCCACCCTAACCTCCTCAGTAATAAAAAAAAAAGTGACAAAATCATAGCCTTGAGGCAGTAATATTCAGCCCCAGCATCAAAAAATTATACTGCTGCCCTATGAAAGGCATCTCTTAACTCCGATGAAGTAGGTGGTGACTGGTGGAGCAGCTTCATTGTCATCCCTTGCAGTGGCAGGTGTCATTGGGCCAGCAGATGATGAAGCAGTGGCTGGTGTCATAGGGCCAGCAGATGATGAAACAGTGGCTGGTGTCATAGGGCCAGCAGATGATGAAGCAGTGGCTGGTGTCATAGGGCCAGCAGATGATGAAGCAGTGGCTGGTGTCATAGGGCCAGCAGATGACAGCTAATGGTATCTTCCACAAGTAATGAACAATGTGCTGGGATGGTCTCTAGCAATACTGATAAAGTGTGTATCTACAAAGTATGAATTTAAGGGTAATTAATAAATTGTTTTAATAAGAATATAAAAGTTTTTGCCAAAAACATACAGGCCAGTCAATATTTCACTGCTGCTTGACTGTTGCTGCTGTTCTATCCCTAGCACATCATGTCAATGCTGAATGGCTCTGGTACCCCTTCAAATACATGAGACGAGCAGCCTATTATGTCATACACCAGTTTATCTACCACAGTTAATGTCATAGTTATATAGGCAGGCGCCTGCGTATCTGTGGGCAGGGATAAACCAGTGTATGCTGTGAGGCCTTGGTGTGGAAGTTCCCTGCCTGAACTGTGCAGCTAATCCCCCATACAGTGAGGGCCTTTTTTACTCCCTCAGGGGCTGTGCAGCTGAGAGAGTGGTGTACATGAGTGTGAGTGTGTGAGTAAGTGTGTGCCTGTCTTGGCTAAAACCCTTCACTGGGGGAAGACAACCAAGGTATTTCGATAGATTGATAGTCATTGACAGATGAACATTAAAAAAAATTCTATATCAAATATGCAGTTCACTGCTATGAACTTATTAACTTTAAGCTGAAATAAAGGCATTGTGGCCAGTATAGCTGCATTCTGTGAGCACATAAAAAAACTAACTAATATAAGTTTTACATTTAAAGACATAACAACTAAAAAAAATTACCAGTCTGCCGCTGCTCATTCTTGCACTTGGCAATGCAAGGCTTTGATTTTTGTTGTACGTTGTACCAACGCCTCTCACAGTCATCCTGCGTACGGGGTCCACTCCCAGGGAAGGCACTGTCAGGGTATAAATGTGAAGCAAGTTTCTTAATCGTTTCACTATGGCATGCTTTTTATTTCCCATACCTTCTCCAATAACATTTAATACATGCTGTGATGGAAAGCTAAATCAGTACCAATATTTTATTTACATGCATCATAAGACATTAACTTTTTAGTTGTTATGAACATGGCCATAAATACTACTTTTCATTACCTACTTTTCTAAAATGCTTTTCTCTAAGTAGGAGGATATTACACAATACAGCTATACAAAAAAAATCAAAGCATTAATCTTAATTCCATTCTTTTGAGTACTTCTAACCTAACATTATATCACCAGAAACTGTTTGACTAATGCTATCAAAATAATATTTTAATCTTACTTTACCATTCTCATCAAATCTACCTATTCCGATATAGTCTTAACATAAAATATTTGTAAAAGTGTTGAGAGCCTGGCATGCCCAACAAAAAAAATCTAAATAAGGAATAAATAAAATAACAGGTAAATATGACTTGACTCTCTTATACTAACCCCCTTTCTACCCTAACAAACTTGGGGACCTACCATGTTAGGTTAGGACGTGTTTGGTAGGACATGTTTAGCAGGAGTTGGTTTAGTTATGTTAGATTGTAGAGGGAGTGGGGGTTGCAGCAGATATGGTCATGATGATGCTATTCACATGGAGCAGTAGGAAAAAGTATGTCCTGTTTGGAAACTCTGTGGTTGTGTTTGTATACAAAAATACCCATTTGACGAGGTTAGGTTAGTTTGCAAGTTACTTGAATCATGGATATGTGAATATGTAACAAAAAAAAATAAGCGTTAACCTTAATTTCATTATCTTGAGTACATTCCAATCTAACATTATATCACCATAATCTGTTTGGCCAATGCTATAAATATACTATTTTAATCTAACTTTACCGTTCTCACGAAATCTACCTATTCCCATATAGTCTTGACATAAAGTACTTGTAAAAGTGTCCATAGTCTGGCATGCCTAGCACCCCCCCCCCCCCCAATAAAAAAATAATAAACAAATAAAAATAAAGAAAGAATGAAAACAGGGCAAATATGCCTTAACTATCTATACCAACCCCCTCTTCCCCCCCAACAAACTTGGCATGTTAAGTTAGGATGTGTTCGGTAGGACAGGGCAGGTTTGGCATGGTTAGGTTTAGTTATGTTAGGTTGTTGAGGGAGAGGGGGTTGTGGCAGAAATGGTCATAATGAGACTATTCAGATACAGAATGAAAAGGTATGTTCTGTTTGGAAGGTCAGTGGTTGTGTTATTATGCAAAAAATACCCAATTGATTAGGTTAGGTTAGTTTGTAAGCTGATTGAACCATGAATATGTGATTACCAACCTTGTTACAGCTTCTGCCACTTCAGTCCACGCTCTCTTCTTATCCTCAGGGGTGATACTCTTCCCATAACACCCTCTGATTATACGTATTTTTTCTTGAATTTGATGTAAGAAGACCGTTTCATCTGGCGACCAATTAAACTTACTCCTTTTCTGTGCTGGTTCTCCGGCCCGTAGATCATTGTGGCAGATGACGTGGTTATGGTGCGGTAATTTCAGCAGAGCAAGTCGTGACGCAGGCGGGGAGATACGGGCATTGACGAGTGACGGAGTAAAAACAGCCTTTGAGGCTGCTTCTATCTGCCACAAAACTCAGTATTTTCTTGTGTTTGCCATTTATTATGTTTCTGTTGTACATTTATACATCTTTTCTTTATTTTTCTTTTGAAATATATAATTAATTCATGTCGGATGTTTACGTTTTGCACGGAGGCGTCCTTAGCAACGAGCCCGCCATAAAGAAGAAGAAGAAGAAGATAAGAGTAGCCAGGATTTGCTAATACCTACACTCAAAGTTGACGAGGATAGCTTTTACTCTTAATAATTTGAAACTATTAACTTTGATAGTAACTTTAAGAGTAAAAGTTAATAGCTCTCGAGGATACGGGCCCTGGTCACATTCCTGTGCCAGCTGTGGTGGGAGGTCTGGTGGGGTCAGCGACGGACATCTTGTCAGAAAAAAAGTCGGCCAGGGGATCTGCCTTCTCCCTGCTGCTGGTGGCTGTGGTGCCGTCTTGCTTGGTGAGGGGTTGGGATGGTTTCCTGGTGGCTGCTGCCTTGCCTCTCCTTAAAACAAGGCTCCTAAAGGTCTTGCTGCCCACCCCAGGCCCGTACAGCTTGGTGCGGATGTCGTTTTCCCACCTCCATTTCGCCCATTAACTAGTGTCCACCATGTGTTTGCATGCCGCTCGATGCAGGGCTTTGTTGCGGGGGGGTTGGGCTCCTCTTGTAGCGGAGCCACGCAGACTTCTTCCTCTCTGCAGCATGTTAACGACTTTCAAGCGTTATTTTTAAGGTAGCGAATGTTATGTGTTATTTTTAAGTTTAAGGCGCGAACTGCTATCTCACGTCAGGTCCGGTGTTCCGTTGCCTGCTTTCACAAGTTGATTGTTGTAGGTGAGATAACACAATAGCCTTTTAGTTGGCTGAGCGGTAGCCGTTATAAGTTCACTTTAGATCACTTTAGTTCTCTCTCTCTCACATGGACACAAAAATATATGAATGTACTTTAAGTATATTAACAGTATTATACAAAAGTTTACAGTTTACGTGAGCTAGTCGCACCAAATCAGAGACAGCCACACCACAGGGCGTTGGGCGGGCCGCTCGCCTGCCCGTCACCCCGTCTTCTCTCCTCGTCTTCGCGTTGTTCGCCCGTTTTATTTGCTTGTTGTTTGTCCGGAAGGGTGTGGGTTCCGGTTGATAACGGCTGATGAAAGTCATCATTTGCTGATCCTAGTGTCAGTTCATCACAGCTTCCCACGGCCAAAAGCACGACGTGTTGTTAAACATCCTGTTGTGCGACACCGACCGGGTGTCGTCACACGTACAGTCATACATTCACATGTACATTATAATATACACATTGCATCGCTCGGTTCCCTAAAAGTCGCGACCTCGCGGCTCACCCCACCTTTACAAACTTTTGTACCTACCCATGTTACAGTCGCCGAAAGTGTACTAGCTAAGCGTGGTCTCGTTACAGTTGCTTCAAAGATTATCACACAAGTCAGAACCCGCCTAACGATACAACATCGGGAAATGCCAATGATAATAATCATGAAAGTAACAAGAAATGGGTAATGCACATACAGGTTGAGGTAAACAGGGGTAGAGCCGTGGACGTGGAAGCTGAGTTCTATTCCGAGAAAACAAAATAATCAATAATAATAATAGCTCGAAAAATTATTTACATGATACATCCTAGAAAAATTGAAGTGACTAAACTGTCATTAGGATACATGGTAATGGAGCTATTTGGAATAGTAAAAAGAAAAGGAACAATCCTTGAAGAAGATCTGCTACACACTGCTTGACATACCACTGTTACCCGTTACGGGAATTATTTTTGACGTCACAGATGTCAGTCATCCACGTTCGTTACGATCGGGGGATAGGTGAAAAATTGTCTTTTTCATTTGATGTTTATTAACGCTGGAATTACTTTAATCAATTATGCTGGAATTATATATTTCAGTGAGATTTGTTACAACAGTGATTTCACAACTTAGTGACAGGATTTTCTTTTATAGTACTGTAGACCTGAAAAACGGAGTATCAGGAGTCAGTGGTGTTGACAGCCGATGCTTCTCAGTCTCAGTAAGCCTTGTCTGCTTACTTCCAAAGCTTACAGGTATTCACATGCTGGTTATAGTTAAAGTTAGGGACAGCATCTGCTCAAGTTTAGTTAAGTCTGTCATTGCAGAGAAAACTGTCTGTTTTAAGCAGAAGCACATGAGGTTCAATGTTAAAAAGTACCTATCCCTATGTTATTCTACACTCGGTTATTACGGCTCCAAAAAAAAAAACTAAGAAGACTGACTGCCTTGCATCAACTCAGCAATAAAAGAAAATAGTGGGTTAGAGTGAAAAGTATTACTTAAGCACTCCCCTCTCGCATGAAAAAGATGCAGGCAAAAGCTCAGGAACCAAACATAAATTAGTAAATGCGAGGATGCAGGTTATAGTCGTGTGGTGGAAAGATACATAAAGCAGCGTCAGGCTGAGCCTCAAGCCGGCGCTAGTCTTTGGAGACGATCACTATGCACATTCTGTGTATTAAAGAAAATAGATCGTAAAGCTCAAATTTCCGTCCACCTATTTATCTGACTATTTCTGCCTAAACTACGGGAACACACCAAGGAATTTTTTTATTTTTTTTTTATTACCGCTGGTGACACCCAAAAAGGTTTAGGTCAGAGGGTCGCGAAGGCCCCCCTCCCCGACGAACGTGTCGACGGCAAAAGAAGCTTCAAAAAGGACCGAAAATTACTTTAAGTGCCATAAAAGTTGGCTGATAAAACCGTGTAGGTTGCCAGTGGGGCTGTAGTCAAGGGATACTGCACTCCTTCGAGGAGGAACGTTAAGGACAATCATGTACACAAGGAACTCTAGTAATAATCCAGCACTAGCTACAGAAATGGTTTCTCCATCTGTCCAGTTTCCTTGTTTAAAACACGAGTTCTAATCAGTAGATAGCCTATAGGCATCAACTGGCCTGTTAAAAAGGCCACTCGTTTGCACAGTGTCCATAGCAAAATTTACACCCTTTACGAGGCTGTGTTGCCCATCTTCCCCAAATGTTTCAATAAAAAGTGACCGAAACGCATCATAATCCTTCCGTCCTGTGAACGCGCTCTTGTTTATGAGGGCCGTCGTTCCCGTTCCCGGGATTGACCTTCGAGCGGCTGAGATATTGTATCCCGGATCTGACACGCATGAAATGTTCATGACAATCTCACTTTGAAACAAGAAGTTCCTGGCCGAATAATCTGTCTCCCTTATTATCTGTGAAAGGTCTAACTGCTGTTGCTGTTAGCGGGTGATTAGGGGCAGAAGCCATTGTGGGATTAGTAAGGTAAGTAAATACCTCTTGGTTGCTCATGCAGCGTAGAAGGAGCAAGCACCCTTTGAAGACTGCTACACTCCTTATATGACAACAGTTACCGTTATCCTTGACGGCACTGTCATTTCTCTCCACCCACCCCTCATAGTCCTCGGTGAGAGCTTGTAACTGCGGGTCAGGTATCCCTGCCATTAAAAAGAGTTACTAGTAAAATGAGGAGTAAAATGGTAAAAGAAAAAAAATTATCGCTGCAAAAATAATTAAAGTAATAATCATTCACCGCTAAGTATGTGCTCACTCCTCCCCGATGCTTTTAAAATGCATAATAAAAGAGGAAAAAGAATAATGAGTGAGGCTTAGCAAGACAAAACTTCTCCACTGTGCAATAAAACACACAAAAGAAAGGAGAAAAGAAAATGAATGATTATACATAAAATGCGTAACAATGTTACTCAAGAAAAATATTAAACTTCTCCACTGTGCAATAAAACACACAAAAGAAAGGAGAAAATAAAATGAATGATTATGCATAAAATGCGTAACAATGTTACTCAAGAAAAATATTAAACATCCACACGCCAGAAAAATCAACAGCTGAAAAATCTAATAGATTAGATACGGCCCCACACGCCTAAACACGTGAACATAATAATAGTAATTCACCTGAAATAATGTTACAAGTGGTGCAATTACTGAATCTGTATCAATGTAGTGTCAGCAAAAACGTGTTAAAAAACTCGAAGACAGCAACTCGATACCCCACTACTCAGCACGTTCGCGTCCTTCGCCTCGCCGGTGGCTGGGGCAGGGCTGCAGGGGTGGCAGGGTCTGCTGTCCCCCGTCCGGTAGCGGGGAGGGTTTGGCGGCGGGCAGACAATATACGCCCACCAGTCACCCTCAAAGGTCCGAGTTGCTTGACGAAAAAAAGTGCGCACCTACGACTAGTACTGTCGTAGGAAGAAACAAGTGCCGAGACACCTCCAAGGAAACTTGATTGTGCGAGGCGGGGCGCGGGCTGTGTGGGTTGTGCGGGGCGGGGCGCGCGGGCTGTGTGGGTTGTGCGGGGCGGGGCGCGGGCTGTGTGGGTTGTGCGAGGCGGGGCGCGGGCTGTGTGGGTTGTGCGAGGCGGGGCGCGGGCTGTGTGGGTTGTGCGGGGCGGGGCGCGCGGGCTGTGTGGGTTGTGCGGGGCGGGGCGCGCGGGCTGTGTGGGTTGTGCGGGGCGGGGCGCGCGGGCTGTGTGGATTGTGCGGGGCGGGGCGCGCGGGCTGTGTGGGTTGTGCGGGGCGGGGCGCGCGGGCGGGGTGGGTTGTGCGGGGGGCGCGGGCTGTGTGGGTTGTGCGAGGCGGGGCGCGCGGGCTGTGTGGGTTGTGCGGGGCGGGGCGCGCGGGCTGTGTGGGTTGTGCGGGGCGGGGCGCGCGGGCTGTGTGGGTTGTGCGAGGCGAGGCGGGGCGCGCGGGCTGTGTGGGTTGTGCGAGGCGGGGCGCGCGGGCTGTGTGGGTTGTGCGGGGCGGGGCGCGCGGGCTGTGTGGGTTGTGCGGGGCGGGGCGCGCGGGCTGTGTGGGTTGTGCGGGGCGGGGCGCGCGGGCTGTGTGGGTTGTGCGGGGCGGGGCGTTGCCCTCGGGTGAGGCTGGGTGCTGACTTGACGCTCACGGAGCAGGAAGGCCGCGCGCTGCGTCAGCAGAACGCTAGGTACACACTTCTCTGTCTCTGCCCTCACACACGTCACTGAAGTTACAGTTGAGAGAGAGATATAACAATTCGGAGTAGGTCGTAACCACGCTGCACACCATTTTTTGTTACCCTTTTTTTAAGTGTTTTTTTCCTTTTTATATGGGTTTTTTTACTTTTTAAAGTAGTTGGTGTTAGTGTTAAGTATTACGTTTAAGGCGCGAACTGTTATTCACTCGTCACAGGGCCGGTGTTACCGTGGCCTGCTTCACAAGTTGATTGTAGTAAGTGAGATAACACAATAGCCTTTTAGTTAAGTGATGTGTGGCCGAGCGGTAGCCGTTATAAGTTCACTTTAGTTCATTTTAGTTCTCTCTCTCACATGGAGATTAAATCATACGAATATACTTTAAGTATATTAACAGTATTATACAAAAGTTTACAGTTTTCGTGAGCGAGTCGCACGAAATGAGAGACAGCCACACCACATCGTGCAGGGCGGCGGAGCCCCGCTCGCCTGCCCGTCACCCGTCTTCTCTCCTCGTCTTCGCGTTGTTCGCCTGTTTTATTTGCTAGTTTGTCCGGAAGGGTGTGGGTTCCGGTTGATGACGGATGATGAAAGTCATCATTTCCTGATCTTAGTGTCAGTTCATCACAGCTTCCCACGGCCAAAAGCACAACGTGTTGTTAAACATCCTGTGGTGCGACACCGACCGGGTGTCGCCACACGTACAGTCATACATTCACATGTACATTATAATATACACATTACAAGCAAAGCGGCAGCGGTAGCCAAACCAGGGCTGGTCGGTGGACCTGGAGGTGTACTGGCGGTGTGGGACGTGCTCTCGTTGGAGAGCTTTGAGCCGCTCAGTAAAGGCTCTCACCATGGGCTCTGCTCGCCCAGACAGAAGGATGTGCCAGTCTGTCTGCTGCAGATCACTCTTTAGGGAGAGCCAGTCAGCTCTGTCCCTCAGCAATATGGTGTGAGGTGATGATGAGTACTGGGGGGTTTGGTCATGGGTTTGCTCATGTGGCGCCGAATATGAGATTAAATAAACTATACTTTAATACTATGACAAACAGTAATTAATTAAAAACAAGGTAAAAAAAAGACTCAAAGGTCAATAAAACCTACAGGAGGTTGAGGACGCCAGCCTCCTGTAGGAAGCCATAAACGTCATGTCCCGGGAAGAGTGCTTTCTCCCTCAGCAACAGAGAGAGAGAGAGAGAGAGAGAGAGAGAGAGAGAGAGAGAGAGAGAGAGAGAGAGAGAGAGAGAGAGAGAGAGAGAGAGAGAGAGACTCCCACCTCCGCCCCGACCCCGGGGGAGGTACCGCTCTCGCAGATCCCCCAGACTGGGGCACTCGACCAGCAAGTGGCGAACATTCATGGGGACCAAGCAGTGTGGAAGTCATGTGTTTATCTAGTGTGACCCACCCTAAGGCGGGCCAGGGCACTCTCCCTCTTACGACTTCTTATGTGGGAATACGACCAGGGACGCACAACCATGGTTGTGACTTTCCCCATCTTTGTAGTGGCAATCATAGCTACCCACCTGCGCTGCCACACACTCTGGAGTGCAGACCGCACGGTGGGATGCAAGTCCCTAAATGTAAGAGTACACTGCGAGGGAGGGCGAGAAGCAGCGGCCCGCACCACCTCATCGGCCACCTCATTACCACGCACCGAGACGTGGGCAGGTACCCAACAGAAGGTCACCTGATGCCCACGCCACTTTGCTAGAATTAGCCAGCTAAAAATATTTAAAACGATGGGGTGGGTGCTCCTAAAATCTTATACTGCGGACATGGCTGCCTGAGAGGCAGAGTAGACAGTAAAAGTACCGACAGGCAAAGTGAAGATGGTGCGAATTGCTAAAAGAATGGCAGATAGTTCTGCTGTAAAAATTGAAGCGATAGCAGGGAAAGTTCCAGAACGGGAAAAGTCTGGAAAGAAAGCTCCAAATCCAACGCCAGCATCGGATTTGGAGACGTCCGTGTATACTGGTAAATATGTGGCGTGACTAGCTGTGTGGGACAGGAAGAGCTGTCGATCGGTTGCCGCTGAGATGTTTGCATTGATGAAGTTGAAGTACTGGGAGAAATGTATATTTGGGAACTCCCACGGTGTGATGGGGGGTATCTGATAAACTGCTATAGGGAAGTATGGTAGCGAGAGGTCCCCAATGACATTCCGGACACGGAAACCAAAGGGGCGAAGTAGGAGAGGTTTGTTTCTATATATTATATCTACATTGGTGTCTAAAGCAACGGTGTATGCAGGGTTGTTAGGTTTGCGTTGTAGTCTGTACCAGTATTTAATTAGAAATCCGTCTCTATGCAAGTGCAAGGGTGGCACTCCCGCGTCAACTAATAGACTTGACATGGGGGATGATCTAAAGGTACCTGTTGACAGTTGGACTGCAGCGTGATGGACTGCATCAAGTGTGCGGAGGTGGGCGGTTGCTGCCGATGTGTATACTTGGCAGCCGTAGAACAATCTCGACCCGATGAGTGCCTGGTAAAGGCCTAGGAATATTGTGCGGTCAGCGCCCCATAAAGTTCATGACAGAACACGAAAGAGATCGAGCTATCTCATGCACTTTGTTTTTAAGGCTTTTAGGTGTGGAAGCCATGTGAGGCGCCTGTCGAAGACGAGTCCCAAGAACTTGTGTTCTTCCACAACAGGTAGACGTGAGCCGCACATGATGAGATCAGGGTCTGGATGGTGGCCTCTCAGGCGGCAAAAGTGCATGGCAACCGACTTGGAAGACTTAGAAGCACATTGTTGAACGACTACTTCCTTTCAGTATTCACACAGGAGGATCGAACGACTATACCGGAAAGAGTTCAGGTGTACGAGGGCGGGGATGGCGATAAATTGAGGGATATAATCATTACCAGGCAAGTAGTTCAGGATGAGATAGATAAGCTTAAGAAGAACAAGTCGCCAGGTCCTGACGGGATATTTCCGAGGGTATTAAAGGAGCTAGGTGATATAATCAGTGACCCACTGACCGACATCTTTAAGATGTCGGTAAATACTGGCTATGTGCCGAGCCTATGGAAAGTAGCTAATGTGACGCCGATTTTTAAAAAGGGGGACAGGTCAGTTGCTTCAAACTATCGCCCAATTAGCTTAACATCGGTTATAGGGAAGATGCTGGAGTCCATAATAGCCAGGAACATTCAGGAGCATTTAAGAAACACTAGCTTAATTTCACGCAGCATGGGTTCACAAAAGGTAGGTCATGCCTCACCAATCTCTTGTCCTTCTACAATAAAGTATTTGAGGCGGTTGACAGAGATGAAAATTATGATGTAATCTATCTTGATTTTAGTAAAGCGTTTGACAAAGTTCCTCACCAACGACTGTTGCTTAAATTACAGGCTCATGGAGTAGAGAGTAAAGTTTTGAACTGGGTTAAGGTGTGGCTTAACAATAGGAAGCAAAGAATGCAAATCAATGGTAAAAGATCTGACTGGGGATGTGTTACGAGTGGGGTCACACAAGGTCCACTTTTGTTTATTATTTATATCAATGACTTATACACAGGAATTAGTAGTGATGTTATTAAATTTGCAGATGATACGAAGATCGGTAGAGTAATTGAGTCGGATCAGGACGCTAGTATTCTCCAAGGTGAACTCAACAGATTATATGACTGGGCGGATAAATGGCAGATGGAGTTCAATGTAGGGAAGTGCAGTATTCTGAGTGTAGGTAGGAACATCCCTTCACATAACTATTGCTTAAATGACACTCTCATAAGTAGGTCTGGGTGCGAGGGATTTAGGGGTCTAGTGAGCTCTTGATCTCCCCCCAAGGGCACAATGCATTCAAGCTAGAAATCGAGCTAATAGGGTACTGGGATATATTTCAAGGAGCGTAAGCAACAGAGCCCCCAGTCTTCCTCAAACTATATTTAGCATTAGTTAGACCTCATCTTGAATATTCTGTTCATTTCTGGTCAACCTACTATATAATGGATATCAAAATGTTAGATCGGGTGCAGAGGAGGATGAATATGATTCAGGGGTTGAGAGTTGAGAAACATGGAAAGACTCAAACAGTTAAACTTGCATTCTCTAGAAAGGCGAAGGGTGCGTGGAGACATGATCGAGGTTTATAAATGGATGAAGGGCTTTAATAAGGAGACATCAGGTTTTGTTGGTAAGAGAACCGGGTAGGACACGAAGTACGGTTTTTAAACTGGATAAATTCAGATTCAACAGGGACATAGGCAAAATTGGTTTACTAACAGGGTGGTGGATGAGTGGAATAGGCTTAGCAGTCATGTGTGTGTGCCCCAATATTCACACATTCAAAATTAGACTAGATAAATTCATGGACAGCGATAATAGGTGGGGTTAGATACACGGGAGCTTAGGGTCAAAGGAGCTGCCTCGTACAGGCCTACCGGCCTCTTGCAGACTCCTGCGTTCTTATGTTCTTATGTTCTTATGAAGGTGAGAATCGGAACCCATGTTCCTCCCCCCATATGGATGTCTGTCGATGGCATGTTGCAGTTTTCGCTTCGCTGTGGACATCCGAGACGCCGAGTACCAGATAGCCAGGTCGTCGACATAGAGGGAGGACGACACCCCCTCAGGGAGCGATGCTGTAATTCCATTTATGGCCATGGCAAAGAGGGTGACGCTCAGGACGCTTCCTTGGGGAACTCCTGCAGTGTCGTAAGCCTTCCCGAGGTCAAAAAGATGCACACCATGTGTTGTCTGTCTGCAAACGAGCGGCATATAGCTGACTCAAGACGCACAGGGGCGTCTACTGATGATATCTTCTGAAAGCCTGACTGGTGAGGAGACAGGTGGCCATTACTCTCTACATGGTGTACTAGGCGAAAGTTTACCATCTTCTCCAGGAGTTTGCATCGGCAGGATGTTAGAGCAATAGGTCGGTAGTGTAAGGGCTTTGAACCATCCTTCCCAGGTTTACGGATGGGAAGTACAATGGCTTTGCGCTATCCAGTTGGTATGATGCCAGTCTGCCAAATTTTGTTGTATATTTGGAGCAACAGGATCATGGTGGTAGGACTAAGGTGTCGGATGAGGCATATGGGATGTTATCGGGACTTAGCGAGGGGTCGTTACAGAGGGAAAGAGCTGATTGTAGTTCCCGCATGGAGAAGCGAACGTTGTATATTTCGGTGTTGAGAGATGAAAAGTCTAGCTGGCATCTCTCCTGTTCTTTCAAATGCCGGCGTACTTCGTTAGGTCTAGAGTCCCATTGAAACACAGCAGCAAATGCTCTGGCTATGACGTTTGCGACTTCGGCGGTCCCTGATACTATGTTATTGTTGATTTTCAGTGCAGGTGGTGTGCTTGATGAAAACTTTCCTGCTATTTTGTGTACTCTCTTCCACACTAGTGCCAGTTGTGTCTGTGAATTAAGTGTGTATACATAGCTGGCAAATGACGATCGTCGTGCTTCTTTCCGAGTCCGGCGTGCTTGTGCTCATGCTTTCTTGTTGGCGATGTGGTTGAACTCTGTCCTCTGCCTCTTGTAGCAGTTGAAGGCCCGGCGTCGGCAAGCCACTGCCTGCTTGCATGGGTCAGACCACCATGGCACAGGTGAATATGCGCCGTAAAAAAGGTAACTGCATCCTTGGTTGTCTCAAAGTCATCAATATTTATCTCTGTGTGAGTTATGGTCCGAAAAAGCTCCCAGGCTGCCCGATCTAATTTCCAACGTGGTAATCGAGGTGACAGTTGGAAAGTGGAGTGGGAGATGAAGATGGGGTAGTGGTCACTGCCATGTAGATCCTCTGATATTTTCCACCTGAAGTCCAGATAAGCATCGGGGGAATTGAGTGAAAGGTCAATAATTGACCGAGTATCAGTTTGCATATGGTAGTGTGTTGAATGACCGGTGTTCAGTATGCAGAGGTCTAGGTCTTAAATTACAGATACGACAGTGGCTACTCTTGGGTTGTTGATGTTATCCTCCCAAAGTGTATGCTGGCTTTTGCAATCCCCAACTATTAAGAAAGGTGAGGGCAACTGGCGTACCGGTGTCAGGAGGTCTTGCCGATTGATTGGTGTGCTGTATGGGAGATACAAAGAGTACAGAGTGTAGGTGCGTGTTATTTGGATTTGGGCAGCAGCAGCCTGCGATGGAGTATTAAGGGAGAACGGAGAATGTGCCACGTTATTGGAAATGAAAAGGCAGGTGCCTCCTGAAGGAGCTTGTGTGGTGTCTGATGGCGAGTATATGGCACTGAAATTGCGTGGGGGGGAATAAGCGTTTTTTTTTTACAACAGAAAAGACGGCTCAAGGGCAACAAAAAGAGTGTAGAAAAAAAGCCTGCTACTCACCGCTCGCACAACAGACAAAAGTAAAGAGTGACCAAAAATGAGGTCAATTTTGGGTGGAGAGGTGTCTTGATACACTCTTCTTGAAGGAGGTCAAGTCATAGGCAGGAGGAAATGCAGATGAAGAAAGGCTATTCCAGAGTTTACCATGTAGTGTAAGGGATAAAAGAGTAAAGATGCTGGTTAACTCTTGCAAAAGGGGTTTGGACAGTATAGGGATGAGCTAGAGTAGAAAGTCGAGTGCAGTGGGGCCGCGGGAGGGCGGGAGGCATGCAGTTAGCAACTTCAAAGAGCAGTCAGCATGAAAATATCGATAAAAGATAGAAAGAGAGGCAACAAGGTGGCGGAATGCAAGAGGTAGAAGACTGTCAGTATGAGGAGGGGAGTTGATGAGACGAAGAGCATTTGGCTCTATTTTGTCCAGGAGAGCTGTGTGAGTGGAGCCCCCCCACACGTTATGCATACTCCATACGAGGGCGGACAAGGCCCCTGAATATGGACAGCATCTGTGAGGGGGAGAAAAACTGGCGGAGACAATACAGAACGCCCAACCTTGAGGAAGCTGATTTAGTGAGAGAGGAGATATGAAGTTTCCAGTTGAGATTTTGAGTTAAGGATAGACCGAAGATGTTTAGTGTAGAAGGTGACAGCTGAGTGTTTCCGAAGAATAGGAGATAGGTGTTTGGAAGATTGTGTCGAGTTGATAGGTGAAGAAATTGAGTTTTTGAGGCGTTGAAGGACACCAGGTATTTCTTGCCCCAATCGGAAATGATAGTAAGGTCTGAGGTTAAGTGTTCAGCAGCCTCCAGCCTAGAATCGTCTACTATCCATATCAGACCCGATGACATACCGTTTTTCGCAGATTTCTTTCAAACGAAGACTCGGATCAGCATGGGACTTTGCCACAGATTGTTTCACACACTCCGCTAATTTTTGACGCTATTGTGCAATGCCAGATGCGATTAATTATGGCGTTTACTCCTGACTGTGACGGTAAAACCTGCGTGAGCCACTTACACATTCGAACAGGTGAGGCGTGACGTATTTGTGACGTGTATCCACCACCTACCTCCACCCCTGGCTTCCCCTACTCCCATCCTTCCCTTTCCCGCCCTCCTCCTTCTCCCCGCACTCTCTTCCACCGCCCTCTTTCTCCCCCCCCCTCTCTCGATATACATGCGATGTGAAGCGTTGCGCACATATAACTTGTCTATAATGGCGGATAACTCGAAAGTATAGGCTAAGTATGATAGGGTGTTTTATGCACACGACCCTGATTCCTGCTCCAGCGTAACAATGTTGCTTAAGTGCTATGTGAGGTTTGTTTGGCAATTATACAACCATTGAAAGTTGTACGAGTATATGACCCTCCTTCCCACAGGTTACGTTGAGCGTATGATGGGATGAAGCACGTAGCTGACGCTTGATTATTTATAGGAAATCGCGTAAGAGACGGAATGGAATAGGGGTGGAATTTAAGCGGGAATTCATTGCAGAGTAAAAACGTGAAACGAAATTGGAGAAATATATGAATAATTTATTCTGATGTTAGGAAAAGACTGCCATACGCTGTGTTCATGTAGGTATGTTAAAAAGTCATAGCAAACAAAAATAAACAGCGAGTATATGATGGGTGGATTAATAATGTAAATAACTGACCACATAGGCTATGTTACTTCAACATTCATCACCATCGACAAACAGGTCATCCTCGTCATCACTGCTGATGCTGATGCAGACGGGATATAATTTATATTTATCTGCCATTGATTCAAGTAGTAGTACGTGTGCATAGATTCATATCTCGTGTACAGCACAAGTGTTTGAGAAAAAGAAAGAGAGAGAGAGAGAGAGAGAGAGAGAGAGAGAGAGAGAGAGAGAGAGAGAGAGAGAGAGAGAGAGAGAGAGAGATGGAGGTATGAGGGAGAAAGAGGGCGGGGGGAGAGAGTGCGGGGGAGAAGGAGTCTCATGCTGATCCGAGTCTTCGTTTGAAAGATATTTGCGAAAAACGGTATGTCATCGGGTCTGATACAGATAGTAGTTCCTGTTGAGTTGGCCTTCTATCAAAAGAAGTTGAATAATGCAGAATAGAGTCATCGGCGTAAGAATGGATAGGACAATTCGTATTGGAAAGAAGATCATCAATGAACAACAGAAAGAAAGTGAGAGATAGAACAGAGCCCTGAGGAACACCACTGTTGATAGGTTTAAGAGAAAAACAGTGACCGTCTACTGACAGTGATAGATCGGTTAGAGAGGAAACTGGAGATAAAGGTACAGAGAGAAGGATAGAAACCGTTGGAGGGTAGTTTGGAAAGCAAAGATTTGTGCCAGACCCTATCAAAAGCTTTTGATGTCTAACGCAACAGGGAAAGTTTCACCGAAACGGCTAAGAGAGGATGACCAAGAGTCAGTTAGGAAAGCAAGAAGATCACCAGTAGAACTCCCCTTGCGGAACCCATAATGGCGATCAGAAAGAAGATCAGAAGTGGATAGATGCTTAAGAAACTTCCTAACAGTATCTCTTGGAGATATAGACACTGCGGCTGGGAGTCTTTTAATAGTAGCTGGATTTCTTCCCAGCTTCCTCGCAACCCGCGGCAGTTCCACTGTATGATCTTGAATATTTTATTTTTATTTATTCAGGGCGCCCCGGGAAAGGGACGTCCCTGTCTTCACAATGGTCCGTCGCTGGAGGGGTTGACCCCGGCGCTATTATTTTCCTTTTCGGCCCAATGGCTGATGCGTCCGGCCTGGGAAAGTCTTGTTTTCCCCGGCCTATTGCTCCTGCCGGTGGCTTTCTCATCATGCCCTCCCCCATCTTTCCGCCTCCTCGACGAATCGGCAAGGGAGGGAGACACGGGTGGTGCCTCCGGCACAGACTGTGCGGAGGCGGGGGACACGGGCGGCGGCAGGGCAGCACCGTGACCTTGAGCAGCAACGGTCACCAGCTGAGGGACAGCCGGTGGCACTGGTGCAAGGGTGGCTGCCGCAGCCAGCACCCGGGATTCTCCAAGCGACCCAGAAGCGGGCGTAGGAAAAGGCACTTTAGCAGGAGGACTATCCCCATGGGATTCCTCACTGCGCGTGCGCTTCTGCTGATGGGGCTCACTGCAGCCATCAGCAGGCGTCTGGATCGATGAGGTAGCCTTTTCAGACGAAACTGAGGTTGTGGGAGAAAGGGACTCTGTGATGTTAGAACGGCGATTGGCATGGTCATTAAGGGCAGTGGCATATATCATTCCGGGGCTGGACATCTTGGTGAGGGCAAGTTGTTTCGCCTCAGCAAAGGAAACCCTCTCCTGGTTGCGTATATTAAGTACTTCTTTTCCAAACCGGCAGCGCTCACATTCCTTTGATAAAGCTGGGTGAGGCAGGGCAGTCGTCACCGTAGTTATCCAAGCCACAAGACACACATACTTTTGCAAGTCCATTTTTCAAGCGACGACAGGTCTGGGTGACGTGGCCATATGCTTGACATTGGAAGCATCTTCTTGGGTTGGGGACATAAGGCTACACGTTAAGATTAAGCCACGCCAACTTGACAGTCTTGGGCAGTACAAAACGGTTGAAGGTAATGAACAGGGTTGGTGTAGATGTGAGTATTCCGTCTACTCTTCGTTGCACTTAGTCACATCGTAGTTTATGAGTTCGTTCATCAGTCTTTCTTCTGAGTAGCGGAGAAGGTCCCGTGAAAAGATAAAACATCGAGATTGGTTCATGGTGTCATGGGGAGAGCAGGACACTGATGCATCCGGAACAGATGTAAGGGCGCAGAGCTTTGAGCTCTCCTCAGGTAACGAAACTTCAACCAGCAAGCTCCCGTCTGGTTAATTTATTTTTCACTCATCTTATTTCAACTACTTAAATAACAAATAACTCGAAAAACGACGTGAAATATAATGAAAGAAGTGTTAACACATACGTACCTCTGCGGTCATCCTTGTACTTGACGTTTGTACCGTAAAATGCCAGCTTCTATGATAACTTGAGCGGAAAATAACCAGTGACAGACCTCTATCGTGTTAAGCATGTAGCTTGATTACGGGGAGTAAGGAAAAGTGGACCCTCAGTGAGGAGTTCTGACATGCGTAAGTCGCCTGTCAAATCAGTACTTCAGTGTTGGGATGTCAAGTGGCCGAAGATAGCACGTAAAGCACCACTTTCAGATAATACGTTGACCTCGTTGACGAAGACCACGATACAACCTGAACGAGGAGGGAGGCCTCTGCAGCTGCGGGAGTGTGTGTGTGTGTGTGTGTGTGTGTGTGTGTGTTGGGGGGTCTTGGGGAGGCGACTTTTTTTTTATTTTTACATTTTTCGCCTATGGCGCATGTAGGTATTCTTGATAGGGCCTGATGGTATGACCCAGTCCGTTGTGGCGCGGGCAAGTGTTTATCGTAGTCCTCCCATCTTGCATTGGCTCATGCTGCCCCCCGGAGCTCATCTTTGATCCTAGAATCTACACAGAGTCCGGGTTGATAGATGGTCTTCTGGACAGCATGTGGGTAGTCTTAGGCCATTCGGCAGTGGCTGAAAAATCCCACACTATCCACTCAGCCACCGCCTCCCCCGATCTCATTGGTGTGTGTATTTACCTAGTTGTAAAATACAGGAAAAGAGCCGTACTGGGCTCGTGCTGTCCCGTCTCCATAACGCTTATTATCCAGTTTGGCTTTAAATTTATGAATCGTTTTTGCACACACAGTCTCCTCGTCAAGTCCGTTCCATGTTTTATGCTTCTGTATGGAAAACTGTATTTCTTGATGTCTCTCCTACAGTCGCTCTTCTTCAATTTCTTACCATTGCCTCTTGTCACACTTCTGTCACGTACCACAAAGTACCTGTCCAATTTCTCCAATCCCTCTTGTATCCTGAACAATGCTATTAGGTCCCCCGTCTCCTTTCTTCTCTCCAGTGTTGTAAGTCCCAATTTCTCCAGTCTTTCTTCATAAGTATGTTCTCTCAGAGTTTCCGGTAATTTAGTCGCTGCTCTTTGTATTCTTTCCAACTTTCTAATTTCTTTCTTCAATCTAGGTGGCCACACTAATGCTGCAAATTCCAGTCTTGGACGTATCATCGATGTTATTAGTTTCTTCACCATTTCTTCATCTAAATATGTAAATGCTGCTTTTATGTTTCTAAGAAGATTGTATGTTTCCCCAGTTATCCGGTCTATATGTTTTCCAAAGGATAACTTGTCTGTTATGATCACTCCCAGATCTTTTTCTTCAGTTTTTTTCATGATTCTTTCTTCAGTTTTTATCATGATTCTTTCATCACTCAGAGAGTAGTTCCCCGATATTCGTCTACTGCTCTTACCAAACTCGATCATGCTACACTTTTCTGTATCGAATGTCATTTTCCATTTGCGTGACCATTCGCTTATTCTATCGAGATCTTGGCTCAGGGCTACACAGTCTTCTTCATTAGCCACCCTCCTCATTATTTTAGAATCATCAGCAAACATATTCATATAGCTTGTCACCCCTTCTGTCATGTTCTCAATATAAATTACAAACATAATCGGAGCCAACACCGATCCTTGGGGGACTCCACTATAGTCGGTCCAAATTATCTTGGCCAATTTGCACCGAGAGGCCTCTCCCCCATTATGGCTAAGCTCCGCCCCCCTTTCACCTGATTGGCTGTTGATGACATCATGGATTGTATCAAAGACACGTACCAAATATATATGATTGAGATAATCTAACTTCTTTCATGATTAAAAAATATTCGAAACTTAATTGAATAACGACACTCTACTTAAACAATCAATGACATCACCTAAGAAACAAAGTACAATCATAATACTGCAAGTTTTCAAGGGAGAACGGGCCCTGCAAAACGAGCACTGAAGGCGATGATAGTAGGCTATCTATAAAGTAATGCACACTTTCCGTCATTATTTCCTACATAGCTCATTCATATATGCATACCAAATATAATCACATAAAAAAATATATTCTACAGTAGATTCATACAAGTAGGAATCATTGTATTGAGGAATAAATTTCGTATCTGTGGCTGTTGCGCTGAGCGTACATACGTAGCCTACCCGTCGCCCCAAGCCACAGATACATATCTTATTCCTCAATACAATGATTCCTACTTGTATGAATCTACTGTAGAATATATTTTTTTATGTGACTATATTTGGTATGCATATGTGAATGAGCTATGTAGGAAATAATGACGGAAAGTGTGCATTACTTTATAGATAGCTCTACCCACTGTGTGAGGACGCTATGTATTCCAGTTCCAAAACCTTGTTCCCCCATGAAGCTTCACTTCCTTCCGTTGACCAGTTTTTCCATGACACTTCCTTACAATTAAAATCTCCCATTATCAGAATCTTATCCTTCTCCTCTAGCAATCTCCTTAGGCAATCTAATGTATCTTCCAGCTGCTTGTACAATTCTTCTGTCCATGAATTGTTTTTTGGAGGGACATACATCACTACGATATTTCTGTATCCTCCCCTTTGCAGTCTTATTCCCACACTCAAGACCTCCGCTTCCACTTCACCATAGGTGACACCCTCCACTGTCCATTCTTTTTTTCAACTCCTCCTCCTTGTTTATTTTCTCTATTTCTCATCCATACATTATATTTACCATCCCCTAAGTTAAATGCATCTATACTACCAGTCAATTTGGTTTCCGTAATCCCCATAACATTTGTTTTTTCCTTACTCAGGTAATCTCCTATTTCTAACATTGACGATATTAACCCGTTCACATTAGTATATGCCACCTTCAAGCTGTCTCCTCTTCCCTTCTGTACCACTTCCTTAGGTCCATGTCTATCACTCTCCAGTAAAACTTATTTTTTCTCCTCTTCCGACCTTGCTTCATTCTTTTCATTGGCTTGATTCTTCAATTCTCTTATCATGTTCCTTTCCTCCACACTTCTGTCCTTTCTTACCCAGACTTCTTTGTAGGTCTCTCTTCTTGCTAACTTCCATGATTTTCCCATCACCTCTTCTGCAGCCACTTGAGACCTAAATCTAATTTTTACTGGTCGTTGGGCTCCTTCATACTTTCCAAGCCTGAATACTTCTTCGATCTCCCCTACCAGCTCATGACCTTCCTGAATTGTTTCAATTACTTGCTCCACTGCCTTCCTTTCTTTCTTTTCCCTTGTATGTCTGATCGGCATGTGCTCTTCATTAATGCCCACCACTACTACAGACTTCCTTTTTTCAACCGTGTCCCTCACTATTTCTGGTTTTTCTTTTATCACCTTGATCACCTTTTCAGTTATAGCTTCATCCTTAGCCTTGATTTGCTCCTCCACAATTTTCTTAAAGCTAACATTCTCCTTTTCTTGTTCCTCCTTCCAGACTTATGCGTTTCCTTTAATTCCTTGACTTTAACCTCCGCGTCTTCTGCCTTTTTCTCGTTCAAAGTTACCTGCTTGTGCAGGTCATTGTACGCATTCTTCCAAACATCCTTCTCTGTCTTCAGAACGTCCGCCTCTCTCTCCAGCGTCCCCATTCTATCTCTCATATCCTTCATCTGCCTTTCCAAGTCTATGAGCCTCCTTCTTAATATACTGTCTCTTTTTGCTGCTTGCCTTGTCCTGACCCCTGCGCTCTGAGGTGTAAACAATGCCCACGGGGTCGGCAAGGCCGCCGCCCCCGCCTCCTCCTCGCTCATTTCTCAATGTTGTACACAGTCAACAGCCTTTGTTTCTTCGGGACAGCACGATTGTACCCTAGCACGGCTCCCACCTTAGTAATTCACGTCTTGGATTTAATCCCACGAAGCTGTGATGTGAATTTGGAGCACGTCTTGAGATCAGCTGTGTCAGTCCGCCATGTGTGAGTGAGTGTGTGTGTGTGTGTGTGTGTGTGTGTGTGTCAGAGAGAGAGAGAGAGAGAGAGAGAGAGAGAGAGAGAGAGAGAGAGATGAATTGATTGACCTGCATTTCATTCTCTAGTTGGATAAAACACTGCTTTATTGCTTGCCTAAATCCTTTGATTTTGTCACCGTCATTCTCGTGTTCAGCCATTCACTCTCTGACGTACAGTCTCTGGTTTGGGTACGTAAATCAACCGTTCGCTGAATATTTAAGTTATTTATTCGAAATTCATTATTGATATATGTCTGACTAATATGCGTTCTACAGTTACTATCCAAGGATTAGTATGTCCATATTATTTCCTACAATGTTGTTGATTCATCCCTTTTATGCCTTATGTTAATAGTATATCATATATATCAAAGGCTGTAGAGCTATAAAAAATCATTATGATCAAATCATTTCATGAAGATAAATGAAACTCAGGGAATAATCATGAAATATGTCGAGACAAAAAAATATTGTATAATTCTGTTAACATAAAATATCCGTATAGAACACCCTTGCACCAATGAGATTCTTATGTCTGTTGCGGGAGTACAGTCCATGTCAAAGCAGCGAAAATTATTACGAGTCACCTGGTATAGTTTGACACAAATATGAAGTCTGTTTGGGTGAGGCCCCAGTCTCTACAGCTCTGCCGCATCACACTCAATACATCACTTTCTCATATGTCAACTATTTACTATCTGAAATTGGATATTCAATATTCTGTACACATTAAATACGACTATATAATGCTATGAATGTGTTGCATTTGGCAGTGCTTTGGCCCCGAGCGGACCCTTCCCTAACTACCTTAAAAAAAATCATGTACTTCATACTGTACTCGTCTCTCTCTCTCTCTCTCTCTCTCTCTCTCTCTCTCTCTCTCTCTCTCTCTCTCTCTCTCTCTCTCTGTGGCCAGTGGCACAAATTAAAAGAATGAGACGGCTCGTTCATTTTATCAACGCAATCATCACACCTTCCAAACTCACCTCTATGATGCGTCCGGGAAAACCAGCGGTAGCGTTGATAAGGCTACGTGAGAGGCCGAAATGAAGGGGACGAGACACCGGCGAGGGTTTGACGCCGCCATTTGGCTCACACACCGCAAGCATGAAGGTGTTGCTCTCCCTGCTAGCCCTAGCAACCCTCGCCACCGCCTCCCAAGGTAAGATTGTCCTTCATTCTTTGATCTGCGTCGGTTATGAAGGAAATATAACCTTCTCCCTGCATGCTATTTTCTTCCTCCACCTTGGAGGTGGGAGTCGTGATGCTATGTTGATCGTCTCCATTAATTAATCCCCTCCTCCTAGTACCTACCCATAGCAAAATAGTCCTTTCCTTTCCTTATCTTGCCTCCTTACCTACTGATGGCAAAGCTGTCTTCTTCCCTCCCATTTTTACCTTCCCTTCAGATAACAAGTTCGTCTTCTACCTTTATCCAATCCCCTCTCTCCCTCTCGATGGCAGGACGGTCCTATATCTCTCTCTCCTCTTTTCTCCCTCCTTCCTGATGGTAATACAGTCATCTCGCTTCCTACTCGTCCTCTTTACACTTTACTGAGTTCACTGAGGCGAACATCTGCTTATCGTCCACTACTCTTAGTACATTCTCACCCACCTCCCTGCACTCCTACCCTCGTTAATTAATGACTGAAGATGCCTCGTCACAGAAAAGTGGAAGATTAATCAACCAATAAATAAGGGCATATGTAAGGGTTACGTCGCCTTATCCACCCTACAACGCCGATCACGGAGGTTCTTTCGGGCAAGTCTCTATGCACACCTCCTTCCCATTCCGACAGGATTTATCGCCAAGCTCAAATCACGAATTATGTGAGCCTTCCCTTGGCCTCCTCCAGTTGGGGTTGCCTCCTACAGAAACAACCAGGTGGGCAGTGGCGGCCTTTGGGTAGCGTGTCACATGCCCGCATAGCTGGAGTTGGCATTGACAGACTAGGCAGGTAATAGATTTCGAGTCGGGATCTCATAGTAGTTGCTGGCTTGGCACAGTCATTGAAGCAATATTTCACGATTCTGAGCAAGCATTAATTTCCAAAGGAATCCGCTTCTCCAAGTCATTATTCAGTGTATCGGCAGTGTCATATACTCGTGCTGAGCGAGTCCAAAAACCATGGGCAAAGCTAATCCGTCGTAAGACTTCCTGATGATACCCATCCTTGTTCTGAACTAGGCTACCAAGGTATATGAAATTTTACACGAAAATTCAAAAACCACCAGAACCTGCAGCGACTCTGCAGAGGAATACTGTAGCAACGGCAAAAAACAAGATAAGTGGCCTTAACATTGCCAACAGATTCTGCACAATATCTCTGGTCCACAACTTTGCCAAGTACACAGTCAATACAAGTGTTGAAAAGTGATGTGGCAAGGACACAGCCCTGCCTCACTCACGCGTTCGTTCACGAAAGAGCCGGACACGCCTCATACATACACACTTCACAGCACTTTCAGTCCCAGGATACGGGCCAGTCAATAAACCAGCGGTCCTTGCACGAATCCCAGGGAGTCGTGGGATCTCCTGCGAGTCCCTGGGTTTGATTTTGTACATTTTAAAGACTCATTTATGACAACTGAAAAAAAAGGTATCACTTTGTTCATACAATATTTGTAATCAATTGCCTGCTTTTCATTAGATCAATCAGTTCCTTATTTGTTCATTTTCCATACATGCATCTTATTAAATATTGATTGCAGTGAAAATGACCAAGTCTTGACTAAAGTATGGCGTCTGTGTGTGTGTGTGTGTGTGTGTGTGTGTGTGTGTGTGTGTTTTACGCATTCATGCACACACACACACACACACACACACACACACACACACACACACACACACACACACACACACACTCAATGCGTGTCCGTTTGTCTGTGTAAATGGGCATTCCGTTTTATTAAACAGTATAGGAAGCAGCTCAATGGTAAAGCCAAAGCACACACACACGGCCCGGTAGCTACACACGGCCCGGTAGCTGAGTGGATAGAGCATCGGCCTCACAACCAAAAAGACCGGGGTTCAATTCCCCGGCCGGGTGAAGATAAGTTGGATTTATCTTCTTTCACGTGTAGCCCCTGTTCACCTAGCAATGAGTAGGTACGCGACGTCAGGCAAGGAGTTGTGATCTCGTTGTCGCGGTGTGTTGTGTGTGAGTGGTCTCAGTCCTACCCAAAGATCGGTACTATGAGCTCTGTGCTCTTCCGTAGGGGAACGACTGACTGTCTCGAGAGAGACCCGCAGCAGACCAAGAGGTGAATTACACACACACACACACACTAAATACATTAAATCCATCTAACCACTGCTCCTGCAAAAGAAAACAAAACTGAGTTGCCAGAAGAGAGGGGAAACTTCCGATGGAAAGTTGTCTTGATACTCCCGTCCTGAAAGAGTTCTAGTCTTAAGCTGGAGGAAATACAGACGGAAGAAGGCTGTTTCAAAGATTACCAGCGAAAGAGATAAAGGAATAAAGATGCTGATCGATTCCTGCATAAGGGATTTGGATAGAACGCTGCTTGAGGGGTGGAGGCATGCAGTTAGCAAGTTCAGAAGTGCTGTCATCATAATAATACTCGTAAAAGATAGGAAGAGAGACAACACTGCGACGGAATTTTAAGAGGTAGGAGGCTCACTCAGTAAGAGGAGGAGAGTTCATGAAACGAAGAGCCTTCTCGGCCGTATAGATAAACATTCCCATCAGACGAAAGTAACCTTAAAACCTTTTGAGCCGTGAGTGGATCCGTCGCAGCGCGGGGAAAATAACTGAACAGACGACAACAAAGTAGCAGCGCAGGGAATCTCATTCTCTTTCCCTTTCCACTGTTTACCAGTTGGTGTACATTACCTCAGTAATCTTCATTGCATTTATTGATCAGGTTAGCACATTTCATGGGCTGTAGATCGCGTTTTAGCTGTTTATGGACGGGTCATACCTCTGTGTATGGCTAAATAGTGCCGTTGTCTTGTTTAAATAAGTATATGATAAAATAAGCCGGAAGTCTGTCTCATTTTCCTAATAAAATATTTAAAAGGCGTCTAATGTAACGAGAAATATTTGATGATAATTTACGGTTTCTTTGAACTGACGTGTGTGCTTGATTTTTTTTCTTTTACAGTAAAGGAAGCAGTTCAAGGAAAAAAAAAGAAACAATAATGGAAAAAAGCCCGCTACTCACTGCTCCTACTAAAGAGTCAAGAGGAGTGGCCGAAAGATAGGTCAATTTCGGGAGGAGAGGTGTCCTGATACCCTCCTCTTGAAATAATTCAAGTCGTAGGCAGGAGGAAATACAGATGAAGGAAGATTGTTCCAGAGTGTACCAGCGTGAGGGATGAAAGAGTGAAAATGCTGGTTAACACGTACGTAAAGGATTTGGACTGTAAAGGGATGAGCTTCAGTAAAAAGTCGTGTGCGGCGAGGCCGCGGGAGGGGGGGAGGCATGCACTTAGCAAGTTCAAAAGAGCAGTTAGCGTGAAAATATCGATAGAAGATAGAAGGAGAGGCAACATGGCGGCGGAATTTAAGAGGTAGAAGACTATCAGTAAGAGGAGGAGAGCTGATGAGACGAAGAGCCTTAGACTCCACTCTGTCCAACAGAGCTATGTGAGTGGAGCACCCCCCACACCTGAGATGCACACTCCATACGAGGGCGGACATGGCCCCTGTATATGGATAGCAACTGTGCGGGGGAGAAGAACTGGCGGATACGATACAGAACATCCAACATCGAGGAAGCTGATTGAGTGAGAGATGTGAAGTTTCCAGTTAAGATTTTGAGTTAGGGATAGACCGAGGATATTTAGTGTTGAAGAAGGTGACAGCTGAGTGTTGTTGAAGAATAGGGTATAGGTGTTTGAAAGATCGTGTCGAGTTGATAGGTGGAGAAATTGGGTTTTTGAGGCATTGAAGTACACAAGGTTCCTTCTACCCCAATCGGAAATGATAGCAAGGTCTGAGGTTAAGCGTTCTGCAGCCTCCAGTCTGGAGTCATGTAATTCCTGGTGAGAGGGTCTTCTGTTGAAAGAAGTTGAATAATGCAGAGTGGAGTCGTCAGCGTAGAGTGGATAGGACAGTTTGTTATGGAAAGATCATTGATGAATAACCGGAAGAGAGTGGGTGACAGGACAGAGCCCTGTGGAACACCACTGTTGATAGGTTTAGGGGAAGAACAGTGGCCATCTCCCACATCAGAGATAGAACGCCGGGAAAGGAAACTGGAGATGAAGGAACAGAGAGAGGGATAGTATCTGAAAGAGGGCAGTTTAGAAAGCAAAGAGTTGTGCCAGACTCTATCGAAGGCTTCCGATATGTCTAGCGCAACTCAGAAAGTTTCACCGAAACGGCTAAGGGAAGATGACCAAGAATCAGTTAAGAGTTGATGCTATCAAAGAGTATGATTAGACATAGGGTGTGGCTGGTTTTACGGAACCAGTAATTTGGAAGGCAGTTACTCCTTGCCCCCCCCCCCTTTTTTTTTTAACAAATCATCAGTTTGCATGGTAGCTTCCAAGACCTGCACATTTTTGGGATGGGTATAAAAATTCAGTTGCTTTTCATTATAAAGTATGTTTGATGTGATAGAATATATAAGTTTGTGTGTGATGTCAAGTGACCATATAAGTGTTTAATTAATAGTCCTAATGGTCACACGTAGCATGAATTTAGGGAGCAAACGTTTTTATCAATGATTATTCTCTAGGAGAGAGATATGTTAAAATTCTCGGAATGTTTGGATCAGATGTTGGTAGCCTAAATATTTTGTTTATAGCAGCATCCATTTTTTCCAATTGATCATTTTTATATTTCATTTGAGTGTTTTGAGATCTCATTTGTTGTGCTAATAAATAATAAACTTAATTGACAATCTTAACACTACGACTGTGGGGAAGACTATGAAGAACAGAGGATTTGTGAGAGTTAAAAAGTTAATTAATAAGAAAAATAGGTGAATATAACCTAACCTAATAAAAGTAACCTAACCTAACTTAACTAAAGTAGCCTAAAATAACCTAACCCAAGTATTATTGACAACGCCACTTACACTGGTTTACAAAAAAAAAAAAAAATTGCTCTGAGGCAAGCACGCGAATAGGTGTTTTTTTACTAATTTTGATGCGGTGCATTCAAATTTCTGAACAGTTTTGTTCTATCACTTCTAGCTTTTTTGCTTTCACATATACCATTTTTATTATACTGCACATTAATTAAAAACCTAATGTGTTTAAACTGTTTATTTCATCTACTACAAAGGCATATTACAGAAAAAAAACAGCATTGATAAAGAGCATTAATGGAACTAAATCACTTGGGTAGTACAATTCATACAAATCATAGTACAGCAGACACTCAGAAGTGAGTTTTATGGACGATCTCGTGTACTTTGCCTCCGGGATGTCACGTCGGAGCATTCAGGAGAAGTCCCCCTTCATGCTGGGGTTTCACTTGCCTTGGTAGTTGCTCTCCATCTTATTAATATCTTGGTGGAACCTTTCTCCCTGCTCATCACTCACTGCTCCGAGGTTCGGAGGGAATAAGGTGAGATGGGAGTGGAGAAAGTGAATTTTAAGTGACATTCGGCATCCCATATCCTCATAAGCCTGTAACAGTTTATCGATGCACTCTTGGTAACCTAGTACCCATGTATTACCAAGGAAGCCATGACAGACTGACTTAAATGTTTCCCATGCTCTCAGTTCCTTGAGGGTAAGAAGCTCCTCAAATTCCTTATCCTTCAGCATCTCTCGGATCTGTGTGGATACATAGCTGGCAAATGAGGATCGTCGTGCTTCTTTCCGAGTCCGGCGTGCTTGTGCTCATGCTTTCTTGTTGGCGATGTGGTTGAACTCTGTCCTCTGCCTCTTGTAGCGGTTGAAGGCCCGGCGTCGGCAAGCCACTGCCTGCTTGCACTCGTCAGACCACCATGGCACAGGACGACGTAGAGTATTTCCCGTTGTCTGTGGGATTGTAAATTCTCCCGCCCGGTGAATATGTGCCGTAAAAAAGGTAACTGCATCCTCGATTGTCTCAAAGTCATCAATAGTTATCTCTGTGTGAGTCATGGTCCGAAAAAGCTCCCAGTCTGCCCGATCTAATTTCCAACGCGGTAACCGAGGTGATGGCTGGAAAGTGGAGTGGGAGATGAAGATGGGGTAGTGGTCGCTGCCATGTATACAGATTCTTTGATCTTTCCCACCTGAAGTCCAGATAAGCATTGGGGGAGCTAAGTGAGAGGTCAATAATTGACCGAGTGTCAGTTTGCATATGGTAGTGTGTTGGATGACCGGTGTTCAGCATGCAGAGGTCTAGGTCTTCGATTATAGATGCGACAGTGGCTCCTCTTGGGTTGTTGATGTTATCCTCCCAAAGTGTATGCCGGCTGTTGAAATCCCCAACTATTAAGAAAGGTGAGGGCAACTGGCGTACCAGTGTCAGGAGGTTTTGCCGATTGATTGATATTCTTGGTGGGAAATACAAAGAGCACAGAGTGTAGGTGCGTGTTATATGGTTTGGGCAGCAGCAGCCTGCGATGGAGTGTTAAGGGAGAACGGAGAATGTGCCACGTTATTGGAAACGAAAAGACAGGTGCCTCCTGAAGGAGCTTGTGTGGGGTCTGATGGCGAGTATATGGCACTGTAATTACGTGGGGGAGGATGAGCGTATGCTCCTAACAGTGTCTCTTGGAGACATAGACACTGCGGTTGGGGTTCTTTTAATAGCAGCTGGGGTTCTTCCCAGCTTCCTCGCAACCCTCGGCAGTTCCACTGTATGATCTTCAATATTTTATTTTTTGTATTCACAGCGCCCCAGGAGAGGGACATCCCTGTCTCCACAATGGTTCGTCGAAGGAGGTTTAAACCCAATGCTATTATTTTCCTTTTCGGCCCAATGTCCGATGCGTCCGGCCTGAGAAGGTCTTCTTTTCCACGGCATACTGTTCCTGCCGGTGGCTTACTCACTCTGCCCCCCCCAATCTTCCACCACCTCGACGAAGCGGCAAGGGAGGGAGTCACGGGTGGAGTCTCCGGCACAGACTGTGCGGAGGCGGGGAACACGGGCGCCGGCAGGGCAGCACCGTGACCTTGAGCAGCAGCGGTCACCGGCTGAGGGACAGCCGGAGGCACTTGTATAGGGGTGGCGGCCGCAGCCGGCACCCGGGATTATCCAAGCTACCCAGAAGCGGGCGTTGGAGAAGGCACTTTAGCAGGAGGACTTTCCTCAAGGGACTCCTCACTGTGCGTGCACTTCTGCTGATGGGGCTCACTGCAGCCATCAGCAGGCGTCTGGAGGGATGAGGCAGCCTTTTCAGGCGAAACTGAGGTTGTAGGAGAAACAGACTTTGTGATGTTAGAATAGCGATTGGCATGGCCATTAAGGGCAGCGGGATATTTCATTCCGGGGCTGGACATTTTGGTGAGGGCAAGTTGTTTCGCCTCACCAAAGGACACCCTTTCCTGGTTACGTATATGAAGTACTTCTTTTCAAACCGGAAGCGCTCACATTCCTTTGATGAAGCCACCACAGCGGTAACACCGTACAGGGCCAGGACAGTCGTCATGGTGACATGGGGAGAGCAGGACACTGATACACCCGGAACAGAAGTAAAGGTGCGGAGCTTTGAGTTGTTCTCAGCTGACGATACTTCAACCAGCAAGCTCCCGTCCCCTTGTGGCATGATCTTGGGTTCACGGCCGCAAGCCTTTACCAGAGAACGGTGTACTTAAAAACTGTCGAGGTCGTTTATCGAGCAGTCATCCACAGACTTGACTACTATATATTTATCAAATGAAATAGGCTCATATATACCAGGCATATCTTCTATTTGGGAGACTGGGGAGTTCCCAGGTTTACGCGAACTACACCGTGGACATTTCTGTCGCACGGACTTGTCTTGAGCAGAACCCTCTAGGGCAGTGTTATTCACTAATTTTTGCAAGAGAGCCACTTTGGTTAAACACATTGATTTAGAGAGCCGCAGCTACTGCGCGGCCTAGAGCTAGACGTGTCGCTGATGTTTCCCGTATTAGACACGTATGATTTCGCGCGGCCTAGAACTACGTAGACGTGTCGCTGATCAGTTTTCCCGTAGTAGACACGTATGATTTCTGTACGACTAGGGCAGGGATGTTAGAATGTTATCGCTTACTGTGACTTTGTCTTCCATCTCACCTCATGAAAATATATATCTTTCTTGATAAATTATTAAATTATTTTTCTATGTATTTTTTTTATTAATTAATTTATATATTTTTCGAGAGCCGTGAATTGAGTCATTGCGAGCCGCCAGCGGCTCGCGAGCCGCGCAATGAATACCACTGCTCTAGGGCCTAAGCGGTAGGGACTTTCCAGAAGCGCCACCAGGAGCCGTGTAAGGCTTCAAGGTGGCGACGAGAGAAGACCGTTTAGAAGAATCCGTGGACAGACGGACGTCAGGAAGTGAGGCAGGCCGGGGTAGTGGAGTATTAATACTCATACACTAGGATTTGCTTTTCACTACCCCACACCGCCACCCACCACGGAGCCCAACAAGGGGAGGCTGGATGTTGAGGCTAGACCGCACCCAACAGGCCCAGGGGTAATGGGGAAGTATACGCAGCCACTGCCAAGCGTTTAACGGCGGCCGCGGGACCGTTGCGACCGCCCACCCGACAGTGACCGCTTGACCCTAGCCAACACATGACCAGCCGATTGATTCAGCGGGGCCACACTGAATCACCCGTCTTACCCCAACCTTCCCACTAAAGGAGCACGTTGCCCACCGAGGGGAACTACACCCCGCTCCGCGGAGGACTCAGCTCTCAGATGAGAGGCCACGGGGAGTATACGGGACGCCACGCACGACAAACACGTGGAGACAATAGCCCTGCCCTAGGTGGTAAAAGGGCGGGCGCAGACAACATCACCAGAAGGCCTCCTCTACATACTAGTGATGAGGGGGGAGCACTTGGTCCACGAGGTTGGCGGACATCAAGCCCAATCGAGGTAGGCAAGCTACCACGGTAGGTAATTTTTTTTTTTTTTTTTTTTTTACATTGCAGCCTATTGCGCCGGTAGGCTTCTTCCGGTGGATCCTGATGGTCGGTCCAAGGCTTCTTTCCGGTAGGTCCTGATGGTCGGCCCAGCCCGTTCTGGCGCAGGCGAGTGTTTATAGTGGCACCATCTTGCATTGGCTCATGCTGCCCTCCCAGAGCTCATCTTTGATCCTAGAATCTAGAGTCCGGGTTGATAGGTGGTCTTCTGGACAGCATGTGGGTAGTTTTAAGCCACTCGGCGGCGGCTGAAAAATCCCAGCTTGGTGGCACCGGGCGGGGATTGAACTCGCGTCCTCCTGAACACGAGGCCGTTACTTTGACGACTCAGCCACCGCCGCCAACCCTGCTTCAAGTCCCGTCACCACGACGGGGAGCCAGTGAAGACAAACTGCAATGCATGCAACTATGACTCACAAGGAAAAAGTGTGAAAGATGATGATTTGAAGATAGACATAACGAACTTCTGGAAGGCTATATACCAAAAACAACAAAAAAAATGACATCTGAGAAATTTGGGAAGGAAAACGAAATGACTATGAAAGGGAAATAAAACAAGCTGTAGAAGAGAGAGTTAGAGGTAAACTGGTATTGAAAGGGAATCAAGTCATACCAGTACACCTAGCGGAACATTTTGGTGTAGCCCTACAATTAAATAAGAGACATAGCAATAATGTCTTAGGTCCAGACACCCAGACAGGACATAAAAAAAGTTACAAAAATTGAAGGAAGGTACAGCACCAGGTCCAGATGGATTAAAACCAGAAGTATTTAAGTCCATGATTAAAAGTGAAACTTGCATTACTACACTGGGAAACTGTTATATCAAAATACTAGAGAGTGGACACAAAAATGAAAGTTGGAGCACATCAAGAACTACACTGATTTCGAAAAGCAAAAAGCCAACAGCTAAAGACTTTGGACGCATCGCACTTACAAATATTAGTTACAAGATATTTTTGGGTATTATTAAAGAAAAAAAATAGAACAGCACATGAAAGATAATGAGTGAGCCACAAGCTGGATTCACACCATAAAGAAAAATAGTAGACAATTATATGTACTGAAAGAATGCACTGAAAGAAGCTTTAAAAAGAAGAAAACACTTTATGTAATTGCAATAGACTTTCAAAAATCTTTCGACTCAGTTAACAGGGGTAAACCTATTGAACTATGATGAAATACAAAATAGACCAATATGTTATTACAACCATTACAGACATATATACTAATGATAAAGCAAAATTGTATATTAATAATAAATTTCAAGTAGAATTGGAAATAACATCTGCAATAAGGCAAGAAAACAGCAAGAAAACATAGGATACAAAGATGAGCTTCTAATTATTGCAGCATTATTCTTTGCTGATGATGGGCTAGTGCTGGCCCAAAGTCCAGACGAGGCAAAAAGAGCATTTCAAGTACTGAGAGAAATGTCATAACACTGTGGACTTAATATTAACAAAGAAAAGCGCCAAATAATTATATACAACCAAAAAAAGGAAAACCTACCTGACAAGATAGATTGGAAATCTTTAGCCATGCCATCATTCTTATATGCTACAGAAGTATTTTACTATACGAAAAATGACATTCAAACCTTACAGACTCTAGACAATCAAGTATACAGAGCAATCTTAGAATTACCAAGATATACAGCAAGTAGTGCTTTAAGATCAGAACAGGGACCAGCATCCAGTCAGACAAGAGATATCAAGACAAAGATCCTCTTTGTAAAACATATCCTTGAAGATGGGGGAAACACTTTTCTTAGGAACATATTCCTGAAACAATATCACCAAAATGAAATAAATTATATCAAGAAAATTAAACAATACATGAAAGCTCTTGACAGAAATCTGCATAAGATTAGCACCACATCAAAAGGAAAAACTAGTGGAATTAGTGTATGAAATGGACACTGAAAAATTGAAAAAAAGACATTAAGCAGAAAGGAACACCGAGGATATACAAGAAATTCAAAATAAACATCAAATAGATAGACAGGTATGACAACACACTGAAAACCAAAATAATAATTAAAGCAAGAACCGACACACTAGAGCAGGGGTTCCCAACCTGGGGCACATGTACCCCCAGTGGTACATTTGCACTTTTCAGGGGGTACATTGGGTCCGAGAGAATAACCACTACTGTACAATACATGGTGTTGTAATCTGCATTCAAATTGCATAATGTCATGTTATTTTTTGTTTTCAATTTCCTCATTTTACTAAGCAAAACTGTTATTTAAATTATATCATCAGTCTACACATACAGATTTCATTATAAAATAATACCAAAATATTACAATTTCATCGTTTTTTTATCCTAAATTTTTAGGGGTACACGGGAACCTATAAAGATACCCAAGGGGTACAGAGGAACAAAAAGGTTGGGAACCCCTGCACTAGAGATAAAATGAAGGGAAAGACATAGAGGAAGGAATATCAAATGCTTTTGTGGACATGAATTAGAAATGATGGAACACTTTATTTTGAACTGTGGGAATTATAGTGACATTAGAATGAAATACCCAATCATGCAGCAGCCATATGTGGAAGACGCAAAAAAAATAATGCTGATATTCTCATCTTCGAGACAAGTCAAAAGAAGGAAATTGAAGAAAGAAATAATCTACTCTATGATCTCTGGATGGCAAGAAATTAAATATTTCGGGAAATACAAAACGGCCATACAGTGGTCAACTATCACTTAGAACACAGTATAAACAAACAAGACAAAAAATCAACGATAGAAACGGATAGCCGTTACAAAGGCAAATCTCTGCAGTCTACAGTCAGTCGGCTGCTGCTGCTAATGAACCAATAGATGGTACACATAATGCTACACAAGTAATATTTCTAAAAAATATATATATATATATATATATATATATATATATATATATATATATATATATATATATATATATATATATCGATTAGTATCTCAATAATAAGAAATCACATAATATGCAAATTATACATCACGTTATAGTATAAATTATTTTACTGGCACAAAATTATCAAATAATTTTTGGGAAGTGCAATACTATATCAACGAGAGTAAACGTTTCCAACTTTCTTTTTCCAAGAGACAATCATATCAGAATTATCAATAACTGTTATTTGCTGGAACAATTTATCACAGGAAACAAATTTCCATGACCTCAGCTATAAGGATAATCATGTTCTTGAACTTTAATTTAATCAAGGAATACATATTGCTATCGCAACTTTTTCTTTTTTACATCTTGGCCTATGGTAGGCTTGGTATGGTAGGCTTTTCTTTGGGGGGCCTGGTGGTCGCCCCAAGCCCGTCGTGGCGCAGGCAAGTGTTTATAGTGGCGCCATCTATTACTGGCTCATGCTGCCCCCCGAGCTCATTCTTGATTTCCCTTTGACTGTTCTTCTAGAGTCCGGGCTGATGAATGATCTTAAGGACAGCATGTGGGTAATCTTAGGCCACTCAGCGGTGATTGAAAAATCCCAGGTGGTAGCGGCGGATTAGAACCCACATCATCCACAACGGTGCGAATGCGGGACCGGCACACTAACCACACAAACTTCACAGTGCAGAGATTTTATTAATTTAAACAATAAAATCAGCAATTTGGGAGGCGGTGGCTGAGTGGGCAGCGTGCGGGCGCGGCGTCCAGGAGGACGTATGTTTGCCTCCAGCCCGCCCTTACAAACAAGCAGGCAATTTTTCAGTCAACGCCGTGTGACCTAAGACTACCCACATGTTGTTCTGAAGACCAACTATCAATCCAGACTCAAGATTCTCTCTCTAATATGATCAAAGGAGCCCCGGGGGGCAGCATGAGCCAAGCAAGATGGCGCAATTATAAACACTTGCTTGAGCCATATCGGGCTGGGGCAGACCACCAGGGCCCACCAAAGGAAAGCCTACCGACGCCATAAGTGATATGTAAAAAAAAAGAAACTTTTTTCGCGCAATATGATAAATGGACCTTATTTGAAGTGTAATCATCAGTGACGCTGTAATCATCTACATATTTCATTATCTAGGGCTATATTTTTGCAATGGTGGCACTGATACCTAGTGCAGAGGGTTTGCTTAATTAAGTAGATATTAGGTAGTTACTAAACGCAGTTAATATGGGTTCAGATGCTAATGGTAGACTATTTCCACGAAGTACATCTTTAATATCTTTATCGACCAACAACATTTTGTTCGCAGCAATACATTGCCTAGCTGTAGGATTATTGCTACAAGCCCTCATACTTTTAACTCTACCAAAAACAGCTCAATATGATTTGACTAATTTTGAAAGTTTAGAAAGGGATCACAATAAGCAACAAAATGTGAATACATCTTTTGCAAGCCGTAAATACAAATAAGAAAATCCAGGAAATCAGTCATACGATTAAACAAGCACTGGGTCACCAGGTTCATGTCCCCACCCTAATGGGTGTCAACCTGAGTTAGCTGCTTCACCCTGGTCAGCAGATGCCCCGCCTCCACCAGTTCATCATCATATACTAGGTGGATCACCCCCATACGGGGGCCCATACCGGGGCGTACAAGGCCTTTGTATATGCAAATCATCTGGGATGGGGAAGAAAATTGGTGGACACGATAGAAAACGACTAACCTCGAGAAAGCGAAGTTAGTAAGAGATGAAATATGAAATTTATAGTTAATATTTCAAATTCATAATAGACCGAGAATGTGACGTATTTAATGCTACTAATGGCACTGACAGAGTTGGCTAAGGATAAAGAGTTGATCCTCATGGTTCTCATAGTACCAGGCACACCAACAGCTCTCTCCTCCTAAACTTTGCAAGATCCAAGAGCTTGAAAATTGTACATTCTTGACGTCAAGAACCAGAGGGGCAACGCTGGACTTGGCTTAACGATGATGGAGGGGTTGCCAAGGAGACTGACCACATGTATTTAAGCACTCGTTTCAAGTTCTGACTCACTCACACACCTTTCATCACTCCCCGCACCTTCCCTCACATTTCCATATCCTCACTCACCTCCATACTCCTATATTCTAACTCATCACACAGTAGAACATGATCTCACGTAACCATAAAGTAACCACGAAGTAAAATAATGATGACTGGTTGTAGAGTGAAAGTAGGAGGGACAGGCGAATACTCTCGGTCATAGTCAGGAGCCTACTGGAAAGGAAATCAAGTCTACTGACTTCACTCCGATGCACCACCCTCTGCGCCAATTGGTTCCAATTTTGGGAGAGAAGTTATCCGACTTGATATTAGTGACTGCGATACCTTTCCAAGGTTAAGGCGGGCACCATGCCGGAGCAGTATAATCCATCCATTTAAGCTTGATCCGTCCCAGCAGTGGCTGGAACCCTAGCCGAGTATGTAAGGACGCTAATTGGTTGTTGCTGGGCGGGATGTCTAATATTTCAGTCACCCAGCACAATCGAGTGGTTTCAGATAATATTCATATTTCTTTACCTACCTCAACTGTTACAAAAGGTAAGTAAATTTTATTGACGCCATTGGATTGAAGAGTGATTGTTTAACTCTAACGTGGCTCTCAGAACTCGATAGGGTAAAATAATAAACTCAATATGGTGAGTAGAATTCAGAGGAGGGGTTGGCTGAGTGGTCAGCGTGCGAACGTGGTGAGCCCGTTGACCTAGGTTCGAGGCCCACCAAAACACGCTGATTTTTCAAGTATTCGCCGAGTGGCGGCAGATTACCCACATGCTGCCCAGATCTTCAATCAACCCTGACTTCAGTGACTTCGTTGAAGTGGAGCACCGGGGGACAGCATGGCCCAAGCAGAGTCATATATCACTACAGCCACTATAAAGAGAATTCGCCTGCGCCACTAACGGGCTGAGGTCGTCCAAGAGGCCCCTTAGGAGAGCCTGCCGGCGCTACAGACGGCATAGAAAAAAAAAACTATATGTTTATACTTTTTACAGATTCTTTCTTGTTTCCTCGAATATCGCACCCTGTCTAAAATCTAAAGGCACCGTTGTAAAATGAGATTTTTTTTCTCACCAAACAAACGTAACATTCTTTAAAGCAAGTATCAATAACAAGTGTAATAACATGTATAAATATTTAATGTCGTTTTTTTTACTTTACTCACCATAATTTCTCTATATTTTTTACCAAGTGAGTTTTGAAAATCGTGTTATTGGTGTACAATTACTGCCTAATCAAATGATGTCAACAAAATTTACCTATCTTGCGAAACAGACAAGCTAAGTAAATAAATACGGATATTTTCTGAATCTAGGCAAGTGTGTTGGGCAACGAAGACGTCAACAGACGCCAATAGCCAATCAGCAGTGTCCTTACTTTATCTGCTAGAGGCCAGGGATCTAGCTTAAGTGAATGAACTTGTTGCAAGTGTGCACCCATTTACTGATCTCGTCATTGCCAGGCCTCTTCGTCTCAGAGAATCCCACGGTATTAACCTTCAGCTTTCTGAGCTCAATTCGACAAATGTAGTCAGGGATCCTCCAACAGGCTCAAAACGTTCCAGGAGCATACACGCAAAGGCTTTCGAAGGTGGATCCCGGTCCCTGTTCTGCTGTCGAGCGCCGCTTTAGCACCACCCTCACCTTATCTCACCTCACTTATCCCGGAGTCTTGGAGACCGTCGAGGCACCACAGAAGACTTGGCAACCAGTTCCCTCCATTCTTCCCGGTTTTCAGACGCTTTTAGGCAGCTGCTAAATGCGAGGCCAGTCCATTTACTGATATTGTCCTCCCATCTCTTTCTCTGTCTTCCTTTCCTTCTGCCTCCTCGCACTGTTCCTTGTAGAATGGTTTTGGCAAGTCATGTTGATCTTGATACATGATCATACCAACTCATTTTCCTTCTTTTCACTGTGAACAACAGGTCTTCGTATGGTCCAATGGCTTACCTTACTCTGGTCTGGACCTCCAAGTATGTGAAAATGTGGTCTTTGTATGAGATGCCAAGGATCTTGCGGAAGCATCTCATCTCTAATGCCTGAATTCTTCTCTCAAGTTTAACTGTCAAAGTCCACGTCTCACAGGCATAAAAAAATATGGCAATGACCAGGGAGTGCATCAGTCTGATCTTGGAACTGCTTGCGATGCTTCTGTCATTCTTTGTGGGTTTCAGTCTGGCTAGCGCTGCTGTCGTTTGCGCAAGTCTGGACAGCACTTCAGGTTTTGATCCCTCATCTGAAATAATTGCCCAGAGGTACTTGAAGCTCTGAACTGTCAAGAGTTTTTTTCTCCCTTGATAGTGATGTTAGCGCTGATCCCGTTGGTGTTGCTGGTCATCAGTTTTTTTCTTTTCGGCAATGATCTCCATGCCGGATGGTTCAGAACATTTATGAAGGCGCTCTGCTGGGTTGGCTAGTTCCTACTCTTTTCTGCTAGCCCGTCGATGTCATCGGCAAAGCGTAGATTTATTACTACCCTGCCACCAATGCTTACTGAGCCTTGATGTCCCTCCAGTGCGTCAGTCATAATTCTCTCCAGGTAAATGTTGAAAAGAGTGGGTAAGAGTAAACCGCCCTGCCTCACTCCAACAGTTGTCTTGAACCAGTCTCAAATGGAACCATTGAGGAAGGCTGCGCTAGTGGCCTTCTCGTAGAGGCATTCAATGCTTTTGATCAGGTTAGCAATGATGTTATACAGTCACATGATCGCCCATAGGGCTTCATGTCACACCCGGTCGAAGGCTTTCTTGAAATACACAAAAATGTGGTACAGGTCCTACTTGTGCTGATGATATCTCTCACACATTATCCTTTTTTTATATTTTTTTACAGCAAAGGAAACAACTCAAGGGAAAAAAATAATAAAAAAAAGTCAGCTATTCACTGCTCCTATAAAAAAAAAAATCAGAGGAGTGGCCAAAAGAGATGTCAATTTCGGGAGTAGAGGTGTCCTGATACTCTCCTTTTGAAAGAGTTCAAGTCGTAGGGAGGAGGAAATACAAATGAAGGAAGATTGTTCCAGACTATACCAGCTTGAGGGATGAAAGAGTGCAGATGCTGGTTAATTCTTGCATAAGGGATTTGAACAGTATAGGGATAAGCTTGAGTAGATAGTCGTGTGCAGCGGGGCCGCAGAAGGGTGAGAGGCATGTAGTTAGCAAGTTCAGAAGAGCAATCAGCGTGAAAATATCGATAGAAGATAGAAAGAGAGCCAACATGACTGCGGAATTTAAGAAGTAGGAGACTGTCAGTAAGAAGAGGAGAGTTGATGAGACGAAGAGCCTTAGACTCTACTCTGTCCAAGAGAGCTGTGTGAGAGGAGCCCCCCCCACACGTGAGATGCATACTCCATGCGAGGGAGGACAAGGCCCCTGTATATGGATAGCAACTGTGTGGGAGAAAAGAACTGGCGAAGACGATACAGCACGCCCAACCTCGAGGAAGCTGATTAAGTCACCGAAGAGATGTGAAGTTTCCAGTTAAGATTTTGAGTTAAGGATAGACCAACGATGTTTAGTGTAGTAGAAGGTGATAGCGGAGTGATGTCAAAGGATAGGGAGAGGTGTTTGGAAGATTATGTCGAGTTGAAAGGTGGAGAAATTGAGTTTTTGAGGCATTGAAGGACACTAGGTTCCTTCTGCCCCAGTAGGAAATAATAGCAAGGTCAGAGGTTAAGCGTTCTGCAACCTCCCATCTAGAGTCTTATAATTCCTGTTGAGAGGGTCTTCTGTTGAAAGAAGTTGAATAATGCAAAGTAGAGTCGTCGGCGTATGAGTGGATAGGACAGTTTGTTAAGATCTTAAGTTAAGAATCTGTCCGTGGTACTGCGACCTGTTATAAACCATGCCTGTTCTTCAGCAATGATATTCTTTTCTTCCGGCTTTAGTCTATTCAAAGGGATCTTCAGAATCACCTGGCTCGGGTGACTGATCAGACTGATGTTTTGGTAATTTTGGCATAGTTGTTAATTGCCTTTCTTGGGGAGAGTGATGATCAGGGATTGGGTCCATGGTGTTGGCAACTCATCATTTTACCAGCTCTTGTTACAAATGACACTTAGGGCACTGATCATGGTATTTCCTTCTTCTTTCACCAACTCGGCTGGAATGTTGTCCATCCCCACTAGTTTTCCCAGTTGCAAGGCTGTAACTGCCTCTACTTCTTTACGCAATATGTAGAAGATGTCATTGTCTGTTACTGAAGGGGCATTCAAGACTTGTGGGTCTCCTGCTGTGTTGAAGTTGTATAATTCGGAGCAGTATTCTGTCCAACGACTGAAAAAGACTTTCTTTTGTGAGGAACTTTCCGGACTAGTCCTGTATAGTGGAAACTCGCCCTTGCTTAGGGGTTGTCAAATCTTTACAATTTGGTATACTTTCCTACTGTTGTTCTGTAGGTTGTCTTCAGTGTCTTGGCACTGCTCCTCTATCCATATCTCCTTTGCCTTCTTCATATTTTCCTTTATCTCCTTGCTAACTGCTCTATATATACCTTCTTGCTCCATCTGCTTCGTTTTTCTTATTCTTCAGTTCCCTTCTCTCGTCGCACAAACAAAGAGGGGGGCTAGGAGGCCCTGCTTCTTTCGTGATGCAGGGGTCCTTTAGGCTTAGCCCTACACTTCTCAAGGCGGCAGTCACACCCGATGCAGATCCATTGATGAAAGTTGCCGAACGGTTTGGCCCTCAAGCAGAATCGGACCGGGACGAGGCCGACGCAGTGATCCCGACCTCTACTTTAGTTATTTTTGGCTTTGAGTATAGCTTCCCAGGGCAATATTTTCATTGAGTTTTAGTAGTGGACAAGGACACCTAAAGTGATAAATCCCCCGGCCACCTGTAAGTGGTACATATTTGCCCCTTGACAGAAAAGGGTACTATTTTTTTCACGTGCTAGCCTATAGCGCTGGTAGGCTTTCTTCAGGAGCCTGTCGGCCCAAGCCCATCATGGCACAGACAAGTGTTTATAGGGGCGCCATCTGAGGTGAGGTTAATGGTATTTCAACTCAAAGTTAAACCTTATTGAAATAAATGTAGACGTAGCTCCCTTCTCGCACCACCCTCCCTCCTCCTCTTTCTTCCATTCGTCTGATTCTTACAAGCCTTTTCCACCTCGACATAACATTAGCTTCAACTATTTTATATTTCTTTCTCTTGAGTTCCTCTTTAAGTCAATACTTCCTCCTTTCTGAAGCCTTCTTCGTCCCTCTACTTCATTAGTACTAACTTTTGTTACAGTTTCCTGAGTTTTTCGCTGTTTTTTCAGCAGTGGGACAACATAAGCATTTTTTTTGTAATCTAAAATGTAACTAACAGAAGAAAATATAAATCTTTGTTTATTTATCTGCCTTCCTTTCTTTCCTACATTTCCTTAATCTCAATTTCTTTCATTTTCGTCTAAACTCTAATGTCGCTCTCAAACCATTCTCTTGGAAGGCGGCGCTAGGGAGCAGCTGCAAGAGGACTTCGGCTACGTGGAGGTGCGTCCTGGCGCCCACATGTTCTGGGTAATGTACCACGTAGACCAGCCCGGCAACCACACCGATTTCCCGCTCATTATGTGGCTCCAGGGCGGCCCAGGTGCTTCAGGGGTTGGCTACGGCAACTTCATGGAACTGGGGCCTTACGACATCAACGGCAACCTAAGGGAGTACGCGTGGGTGAGTATAGTAGGAAGAATGGCAAGGCGCCCTGATTCAATCCGTAGTCCCGCAATCACCACGACCGAGACCAGAAGAGTTGCACAGCAAGAGACTACTTACTGGGTCGCCACTTCTTCACAAGTAAATAATAAATACCAGATGGTGAGAGGCGTAAACCTCATAGTCGTGTCAGGGAGCCTCTAAATTAGTCGTGAGGGTAGTGATTAAGATGGAACTCAGTCACTGTAATGTAAGCTTGAAAATACCAACCTAGGTCTTGACTATATTATGCTTGTGATATCACACTTATAGTCACTGCAGATACATCACCATGCCAGTTATTCTCGTTTGCATATTAAAGCTTGTTGTTCCTGTAATTGCTCCATAGTGTTACCATTACAGAGTTGGAGTGAACAAAAAAGTTTAACACTCAAATGCAAATACGAAGACATAATTTATAAAAATACGAATATAAAGAATACGGTGACTTCGAATGCATATACTAATACTGGATGACCGTGTTCATGGATGCATTCATGAATGCATTCATGGATACATTTCTTTAAAATATATCCTAGCTATAACACAGCAATAGTATAATAATAAAATGACGTTATGGGCTTCATGAGTCAGTCTAGATTCAATCGGGGTATCACATTTACCAGAAAGGCTATGGGTAACAGAAGACAAAGGCTCACTGACGATAAAGGGTATCAATATATCTCACCCGTCCGCAGTCGATACGATTAACGACGTGCAGTGGACACATCAAGAGAGCAGTACAAGCTCAAACAATTTCGACAGGTTGAGAAACACCAACTCCATACAATTTACATCATATTTCATTTTAGGTGAGTAAAAGTTGACATGAACCCGGACATTTAATATAACAGGCCAATTTTGCCATATAACTGTTCCATTGGGTAGGCTTACTCACCAGAAAAATTCAACCAAAATCAACCTTGGGGAAACTCGGTAATTAATTAGTTTAATTAGCGACGATGGAATACCATGAAAAATAAGAAAAGAGCACATTACGCACCAATATCTTTATTTCAGTACAGCATGGAGTTCAATATGTAAAATAGTAAACTTTTTTTGTAAATGCTAAGCATTTTAGTCACATGGTCATATGGTAACCATTTTGAATATATAATGAGCAATCGCCAACAAACAGATATATCAGATATTATTACAAGCAAACATGTCGAGTAATACATAGAAAAATATGTTTCTTGTGTCAAAGAATGCATTTATCATGCTGAAAAGTTATATCTAGTACCGTTTAGCTTATATCAGTTATAATCTAAACAAATGTTTACTATGTTATGAAGGCTAATGTTGATAAAAAAAAAATGCGAAGGCCAATGTTGTACACCACGGAGTGTAAATAATCACTGTTCAATTCGCTTGTCACATGAAATATTAGCTCTGATAGCAAAAACAAACATAAAATTACTAAACAATAAATAATAAAATAAAATTACTAAATGTGTCAATTTTCTTCAAATATTCTATAAATATAATTGTTTAGTTGTATATATACTTGATCATTATTGCAGAATAAATTCTTTCCTAACACTTATTCATTATCAGTTTGACACCATTTTCACATTCTCCTGCACACTTGCAGTGAATACTGCAGGCAAGTCTCTTTTTAGAACAACTACTGTTGGAGCAAAGATTTCTTCCACTTTTGCATGAACAGCGGATGTCCAGAAGCAACTGCTCTGGGGCAGGAGCCATGTCCGTTTTCACTGGCAACAAGCTTCCATTTTCGATCTTAAAGCCATATTCTTCCTTATCCAGGACAGTTTTCAAATTTATCCAGGTACTTACTTGGTGGTGTACTCGTAAACAATGGAAGTAACATGCTCGGCTAGTTGGTGGCATTCTCTCAACAGGCACATACTTGGGAGAGATAACGTGTAGATAACGCAGTTCATTCAATCCTTTTGCATTTGTACCTCCACTGTTTGGAGTTGTCACAAATTGCTCTCCCATTAGTCCTAGTTCATCTTTTGGTACTTCATTTTCTCCAAATATAAGAACATCAGATCTAGTCTTCTACGATTCTTGTAATACCTTCATGACTTTGATCTTTCCAATGCTGAACAATGCTGACGTAGTGTCACACCCTGATATAGCATGTGCAAATGGGAGACACATTGCCATCTCTCGGCCCAGAACTTCTTCTGCATTGTTGATAGAAACAATATGCTAGTTTGTTTGCATATACAGATTGCATGACATTTTGGCTTGATGGAACAGTAACAGAATTAAAATATCAGTGTTATCCGCAATTACCAACACCCGAGCATTTTCTAAAGCAAGCTGCAAAGCCACCTGAACAATCACAACATCAGCATCGCCTTCATCTCATGCATGCTTCACGTTGATTCCAGCTTCCGCCAGATATTCTGCTATTAGATCAATGAGATTTTGCTTGTTCTTTTTGTTTGAAAGAAAGACAGCCCTATTTCCTGGAACTGGTGTTTGTTTCTCCACATTTATATCAAGTGATGGTTGTTCTGTTCGTCGCCGCTTTTGCTCAGGCTCTTTAGTAGTTGACACATCGTAATTATCACACACAACCTAGAAAGGGAGTTATGGGCTTCTCATGCTGACAGCAGCAGAGACATATGCAGTGCAGACTGAATGTAGGTTTCCATCCTTAGGCCATGTCAGTCGATGTAGCAGAGCACAACCATCAATCACTCTTGCAGCAGGTACTTTCATCTCCTGCATGAGAATGTCGGAATCTAACTGCATACTGTATTTTCCAAGTAGTGATTTCTGAGATTTCCTGATAATTCCTTCATCTAGAAACAAACAAGGGGCAACAGGGGCAAGTTCATATGCAAATATGTCAGCATCAGGTGGTCCACTGACACATGCAATGGATAACACACATGCAATGGATAACAGACGCTGGTAGAGCTCAGCAGAGGACATTCTTTTTTCTTGTCCACCTGTATTGCTTTCCTCATGACTGCAAAAGTCTTTGCTTGTTCAGACCTCTTTAGTGTGATGTTCTTCCATGTAACGTCAGTCATGCTATCATGGATCTTCTCGCCAATACTGACCGCTTCCTCAACAATGACGCACTCATCAGCAATCAGTCCGGTTGCAATGTTGACAAGCTGTGAGGAATTGTCTGCTGCGAACGGGTTATGCATTTGCAAGAAATGTATGAAGGTCTGAAGATCATTATGGTCAAGTTTCATTGCAGCTGGCCTTACTTCTCTATGTTGCTGAGACCAAGTGCCTGAATAGGTGTCTGTAAGAGACCTTAGTGCCTCGGTGTATTGGGCCATAACATGAGCAGTTAAGAGCTATTTGGTTCTTGCTGCTTCCCGGTGGGTGATGTTTATAAGGCCTCCTTCCGTATTTGCCGCTCTCATTAAGCACTGTTTGATTGTCATGTCTGTCCATGTTCCACTCCAGAACAGCCAACTGTTTCTTCGCAGAGTGAACAGGCCATCAATCAGTGGTTTCTGCAGACATGGTCAGAGGTCTTGACAGTCTTGTAGATAAAGGCGACAGCATTTGCTGTAATTGTTATGCCCTGCAGCAGCAAAGAATGGCAGCATTTCCTGTGTGGCTTTAAGATGGAGCATCCAATTGCCTGTTGTCTCTGCTCTTATGAACATTTTGACAATTGCCACAAAGTTCATGAACCTCACCCACAGCTTGCCAGTTCTTGACTGCTCTTGCTCTTCTTTCAGTTTTCTAATCTTATTGTGGATATTGCATAAAGGCTCACAGGTGGTTATATCTTCGGGCTTCATGTCATGTGAAATAAGTCTCTTGTACAGCTCTTCAAGTTCTTGACAGACCTCGGACATTGGTTCGCTTTCATCTCTGCTCAGAGGCAAAGTTGGTTCTGTGTTAGTGTCATCTTCCTGGTTAGGTGTCTCTTCACTATCAAACAGCACTTCCTTCTCAGTGTCATCTTCAAAGTAACTAGACATACTCCACAGTTTAATTTGGCCGGTGTGGAGTGTTATTACAGAGCCCAAGTGAAAATCCGGTACCTTTTTCATTGATATCGGTACTAATTACATAATACTCAATGAACGAGTTTCCCCAAAGTTGATTTTGGTTGATTTTTTTTTTTAATATCACAACCACCAATGGAACATTTTGGTAGCATAATTGGCCTGTTATACTAAATGTCCGGGTTCACCACATATGTCGATTTTTACTCACCTGTTTATAATAATTCTCCGGGTACCTGAGAAACCTTGGGAAGGAATGTGGCAACCTGAATTTTGTTGCACTTGCCCTGTCCCCCGAGGTAATGGATTCCCACCCACAACTGGATCAAGGGCCAATGGAACGGAGATGACCACCGAGGCCACGCCCAGGAATACCGTATCCCCCAACTTTACTTTTACGTGCTGTCAAACATTTCATATCATATGGTATTACCTCTCTGTGCATTCACACTTAAGTTTACAGTCAAATGAATTGTTAATTTTCATAATTAAAGTATGACTATTCATCAGATTATTCGAGAAATATGGATACTTTACCCAATTGTACGAATATGAATAGAATTATTTTGATCTTTAATAACCATAATTTGAATAAGAACACGTATAAACCTAGTCATACTGTACTCAAATCCATTCGCCTATGAAAATCGAGTACGATTGCACCAACTCCTATCCAAAACATCATCATACTAGATACTTTACATTAGCTTAAAAAACTTTTAAGTCTGAAACACATGGCGCTGACGCTCTGACTCTTGTTTGGATAGACGAAGAAGGCCAACGTGATGTTTGTGGACAACCCGGTGGGGACGGGCTACAGCTATGTGGAGGACAGTTCGCAGCTCGCCACCGACAATGCCATGATCGCCGCCGACCTGGTGACTCTCATCAAAGAAGTCTTCTCTTCACACACGCACATGCAAGTGATGCCCTTCTACGTCTTTGCCGAGTCTTACGGAGGGAAAATGACGGTCGACTTCGCTCTTGAGTTTGACAAGGTGGGAAAATATCAACAAGTATTGTACAAATTGGTGGGAAATAGGTGTAGTACAAATACAAAATAAGTACAAAAAAGGTACAAAATAGGTGTGTATAAATAGGTGGGTTCCATACTAAATATGTCCAAGGCAATAAACTAATCATTGTTAGAGGTAAAAACAGTTGTTTGTTTGAGTTGTCCGATAACTTCTGACTCCTGTCTCAGGCCATTAAAAACGGCGAGGTGGTGAGTGACTTCCGTGGCGTAGGGCTCGGGGACTCCTGGATAAGTCCTATGGACTCTGTCAACACATGGGGCACCTTCCTGTACCAGATGGTGAGTGCCTGCCTGCCGCTGGATTCTGCTATGGGCCGCATACCCTTCCTCAAAAATAATCACACTAATGTATAAATGAATGAATGAATAAATTATTAATATACCGGTTTTGTCCAACATTCTTTTTCCGGTCCTCCACATTGCGTGCAGGTGACCTTAAACATTTCTTCCTCAGGGCTTCGTCAACCAGAAGGGCCTTCAGGCCGTCGACAACGCCGCCGCCAACACTCAGGCCGCAGTGGATGCCGGTCTTTGGGAAGAGGCTACGAACAGGTGGAGCTTGACCGAACTAGTAGTGACGGTTTACGCAAACAACGTGAACTTCTACAACGTTTTGGCCAAGGACGACATCTACAGAGCAAAAAAAGAGTCTAACTCACCCGATCTTTCCTTCATGTCACCCGATATCCGTCAGTATCATAACACTTCTTGTAACAATGTAGCTTCACGAATTAATTTCTTATGATAACATGTAACACATTAATGTTTGATTAATTTTTGCGCTCTGTATTTTTTTTCTCACGAGGCAGGCAGACTGTATGACAACCACGTGGCGCACCAGACGCGTGACGCTCTAGGCGACTTCATGAACGGGGGTCAGGCGGACAAATGGGGCATCCCTGACGGTGTGGTGTGGGACAGCCAGGGCGGCCTGGTGTTCAACACCCTCGCAGGGGACTTCATGAAGCCAGTCGTGGATTCTGGTGGGCATTAGCTACTCTTTTCTTGAATCTTAACTGCCATTTTCTTTTTGATAATTATTATTATCACTGTTTGAAGAAAAAATGAGTGTGACAAATCTTAACCCAACAGTGGTGAGACTGTTGACCGAGACGACCCTGGACGTGGTAGTTTTCACTGGTGATCTTGATCTCATCTGCGACACGCCAGGTATTAATTATTATTATATTACAGTAGAGGAGGCTGGCTTCAGGTTAAGAATTTTTTTTCTCTAATGCTTGCATAGACCACATCAAGATCTTTTTAAAACCGTCTGAATTATATCAATCTGTCTTAATAGGGGCCTTATTATTATGTGTACTAGCATTAGTGTTATGATCATGATTATATGTTAAATATTATATATGTGACTACATATGTTATGATTATTTGTTTTATATGTAAGTTGAGCGAAAAGTGGTAAAGGTAAATTAAATACTGGTACCATTTAAGTGGAAACAAAGTAGTGGTTCTCAACACAATAAAAATTTAGCTGACACAGGCATAGGTGATCGCGTGATAATGCAAGGCTTTGTCCTTCACCTGAGATGAAATATGATGTTAAATCCGTACATCAGTAACATATTTCCCAGGTTCATACTAATCTCTCACTTGTTTTCCTAGGTACCTACAGGTGGATTGAGAACATGGAGTGGCCAGACAAGACCAACTTCACGGCCGCCGACAACACGCCTATCTACATCACCGCCTACTCGTCCCAAGCCGCCACAATCCAAAATTCAGGACAGCTCTCCCTGTACACCATCTTCCGCTCGGGACACATGGTTAGGCATGCTGCAGATTTTTTTTTCTTTGGGGGTGTGTGGGTGTTTCTATTTTACGGCAAAGTTGGCAGGCCAAGGGCTATTTTTTTAAAACAGCATACATACTCCACAATCCACAGAATATGTATCGCCCACCATATTGGACAGTTTCATCTGATTTAATCGGAAAGGGGCCGGTCCACATCAGCGGAAGCAAAAAAAAAAAAAAAAAGTCTGGGCCGAATCACCTCCCAATCCACTTTCGGTTTCATCTAGAAACTTCCACGATCTTACCTAAAAGACAGGCGGGTTTATCATCATGTCCGCCTCAAGTCATTCTTTCAATCCGTTTTTTTTCTGATTTTTTCCCCAATATTCAGTCATTTTTTCACTTTCTCCGAAAAATCAGTGACAGAGGATATTTTCATGTGTATCTGGTTACTATAGATATTTTGGTAAAACAAACAAACAAACGTTCTGACAGACGAACAATGACCAAAGCAATATCGCATTAACGCTCTCATAGAAAGTAGCGAGGCAGACAATAAAAAAGGCCCGCAACTTGATACTCCCATATATGAAAAAAAGCTTGGAGAAATGCGAAAGAAAGTTGGATACGCCTTTTAATTTTTCCCTTTAGAATGAGGGGCTTGGAGAGGCTGATTGATACCTTTGGTATTAAATGTCTACGCAGAATCATGGGACATCGCTGAAATGACTGTGTTAAACCGGCGACTACCCAGTGAGACTGATTCGACATATACTGTATAACCTGTATAGTCCGTCAACACCAACTCAGGCTATACGGGCATGTGGTACGCTACCCAGAAGCAGACACTGCTCATCGGGTTGTTTCTGTAAGAGATAATTATGAGTGGAGGAGGCCAAGGGGATGCCCACAGAGTTCTTGACTTGTGCAAGTCAATAGATCCTGGCAGGACTTACTCAGGATGAAAAGGGGAGACAGAGACCCCTCTATGTGTGCCCAGCACATTACCGGGGTAATGGAATGGAGGCACACATCCCACGTAATTTCTTTACTTCTGTAACTAAAAAGCCCCGGTTCAATCATGCTTGTTCTCGTGCTATAAAAGATACAAAGGAAACTCTCGAAAGGTACCCGAGACTTCGTACTCCTGCTGATCGTGATCTTAAGTTTTTGCCCGGAATTTCGCCAAACTTCGACACAAAATTCTTCCATAAATAGAAAGTGTCACAACCTTGCTTTCTCTAATTCTTCCTGAAGGCAGCACACATGGCACATCTGTCCCTAAAGCTGAACTCTTCGCTCAAACTTTCTGTACAGGTTGTGCCAGGAATGACCTATGCTGAAGGTGAATGCTAAAACACAATTGGTAAAAGACACCAGATGTAACTAAACAATCAATCCTCGGGAGGACAGCAACAGCGGCTGGAGACAGCCAGGGCAGGCCGGCAAGGTGGCGTTGGTCCCCACTTCCTTCCGGGTAGATGGAAGCAGACGGCGGGCACGGGTTCAGCCCACAACAAAGGACGGTGGGAGACGTCTCGGTTCGTTTCTCTCTTGCAGCCGGTGGAGGAAGCCCTTGGTCCGGCAGGAGCTGGAGGCAACGGCAGAACGGGTAACGGGTCTACTTCGGTCAACTCAACGAAGTACCAAGCCAGTCGGGTCACAGGCGGGTTCGTCCCTTGAGACGGGGGACGATAAGGACTGCCAACTCTGCTCGGTCCAAGGCAGGAGTGTGCAGTCGAGAGTGCGTTAGTCCAATCTGCCCTGGTGTGATGGTGGACAATCCACGACTCTTGCTTGAAGCCGTGGAGTTGCATTCTAGGTAAATGAAGCTTCGGAGCGCGTTGGTAGGCTTGATTCCTCCCGAAGCAACAATGAGTAAACGAATCCAAACCCTGGTTCAGAAGAGAGTTCAAGCTTGACTTTGACACCTTCTCTTAAAAATTCCACTCTGGACGAATCAAGGCATATTCCGCCTACCCTACTCTCCTCTGACTCCACTATATGTATCATAAAAAGTATTGAGAATGTATTCTATACCCTTTCCTGCCTCAATCCTCAGAAGGCTTCTTAAGCCGATGGAGTGCCTGCCATTCTTCTTAACTACTCGTTTCCGAGCTGACACCCTGTCTGGTCAAACTCTTTTTGTTTCCGTCTCTCAAAATCTACCTTTCCTTACTGTTGGATGTACGCTTCTATACAACCTGTGTCTTAGAAGGGTGACCGTTCCAATCCCTCAAATTACCGTCCTTTAACTTTGCTTTCTTGTCTTTCTAAATCTTTGAGACAATCCTTAACCAGAAAATTTTTAAGCATCCAGCAGCTTCTGACCTCTCTGATCCCCAGTATGGTTTCCGCGTAGGGCGTTATACTGGTGATCTTTTTGTCTTCCTAACTCCTCTCTTAGTAGTTTCGGTGAAACTTTTTGTTGTTGCCTTTGACATCTCGAAAGCTTTTGACAGTCTGACACATTTTTTTCTTTCTAAACTACCCTCCAGCGAATTCTATTCCGCTTTATGTACTCTTATCTCCAGTATTCTTTACGGCCGATCTATCTCTGCTGCGATAGACGGTAACTGTTCTTCTTCGGGACCTATGAACAGTGGTGTCCCGCAGTGCTTAGTTCTATCTCCCACACTCTTTCTGTCCTGTTGTTTGTCTTCTTTCCAAAACAAACCGTCCTATCCACTCCTACGCTGATGATTCTATTCTGCATTACTCAACATCTTTTAACAGAAGACCCACCCTACAGGAATTTCAAGACTTTAGGATGGGCGCAACAAAATGCTCAACCTCAGACCTTGCTCTCATTTCTTAATCCTTTAATGACTCAAAAAGTCAATTCTCCACTTGTCAATTTTCAAACACCTATCCCTCATTTTTCGAAAAGACTCAACTGGAAACTTCACATCTCATCTCTTTTTTAATCAACTTCCTCGAGGTGCTTGTATCATCTCCACCAGTTCTTTGCCCATCCTCAGATGCTGTCCATATGCACGGCCCTTGTCCTCCCTCGTTTGGATTATCATCTCATGTGTTGGGGTGCTACACACAAACAGCTCTGCTAGACAGGTGGTCCTAGGCTTTTCGTCTCATCAACCCCTTCCCCTCGTACTGACACTATCCTACCTTTTAAATTCCGCCACACTGTTGCATATAATTTTTCATCTGTCGATATTTTCACGCTGACCCCTCTTGTGAACTTGCTAAGTGCATAACTCCCTACCCTCTCTCTCCTGCGACTCAACTGCACACGACTTTCTACACTTGCTCATCTTTATTCTACCCAAATCCCTTATGCAAGAGTTAATCTGCATCTTCATTTTTTCATTCATTCCGCCATTATAAACTCAGCAATAGCATTTCTCCGACTGTATTTCCCCCTGCCTACGACTTGAACTCTTTCAAAAGAAGAGCATCGAGACACCTCTCCTTCCGAAATTAACCTCTCCTCCGCTTCATTCCTTCTCTTTTGATGGACATCATTGGCGGGCATTTTTGCTGTTCTTTTTTTCTAGCCTTAAAGCTGCCGCCCTTATTGTGTGTGTGTGTGTGTGTGTGTGTGTGTGTGTGTGTGTGTGTGTATTACGTTTCTAAAATAATATATAAAAGGAAGTTTTGTTAGGAGATATTGGTATGTAAGCTACAAACAGGTGTAACATTTTACCGTCGAGTTATTGCGTTCAGTACATAATTGCATATGTTTACCGTTTACCGTTGATGATGTTTCAGGCACCGCACCGCTGCCAGCGCTCCGCAAGAGCCGTTATCAATTACGATGTTAGCCTCAATAATAATCCACAATGCACTTATTCGCAACGTCGTAATGAGTGAGTTAGTTTTGATTGCTTTCATAAATATCCTACTGATGTCTTTTTAATAAACTTGGCATTATCATAAGTCATTTGGCCATGTTTAGGTTCGCACTAATCTCAATATCTTTCCTATCCATAGAATCACAAATATCCACTGTTTCATTTTCCATTCATCTGATGTTTCGTATATAGTATCACAATTCAATATCCAACGATTATTTCCAACTCACTGAACATTAACACACAATTTATCTTCATGTATTAAACACTAAATGATAGCCATGATCAGTTATGTTACGAATTCTCTCAATTTCAGTCTGAAGAACTACAGAACGCTGATCATTCGCTTAGTGGTTGATTTCGGGCTTCTTGTACCTTACACAATGGATGCATCTCTTTTCAGCCATGGTGCAATCCTTTGATTTATGATCACCAGAACACTTGTAACATTTTGGGGGTTCTCCATTGTTCTTGGCAGTATAGTTGGCCTCAAGATGGCCGTATCTCTAACAGTGGTAGCATATAATTGCATGGTGTCTGTCTCACGGTATGCACCCCCCATTTTAGCTTTATCTTGTCATGATGTTTGTAAATCAACTCTCTAACAGTTGGATCACATTTCAAAATTGTACCATCAGCAGCAGGCTTGTTAAAAAATCTTTTCAATTTTCCCCTCAACTCCAGGAATCGTGCGTAGGAACTCATTCCTGTTTAACAGTGTCCCATTTGTCTTTTCCCCGGGCTCCTCCTTATGCCTATTGCAGATCATGATCTTTGTTCTTAATTTTCCCACACGTTTTGTGTTAACTTGCTCTACATTTTCCAATTTCTGAGCTGCTTCATTCCTTATATTCTCATCATCAAAATTCATAACAATGTTACCTCCATTCGTGAATTTTTAATCAGTAATCTGAATGCCTTGTAATGCCTGGGAAATTTTATTTCATCTAAGTAGCCTTTTTATCTTGATCAGAGGCCTTGACGACAAGGAGATGCTTCTTCCTCCTGAGCTTGGCCACGTCAACCCAACTAGCGCCACTCGACTCTGCTTGCTCAGCGCAAAACACACCAGCTATACCTCACTCAACTCCTCCCTCACACTAGATACCCCAGATTCAACCTCATCTTTAACCACATATATTTCTTTAGATAACTCTTGCTTGAATTCATCCAATTTTTCAACAACGTTGGTAGCGAGAGACGCTTTGTGAAGACATTAAGTGCAAATCCAATTTATTTTAGGTATATTATCCTGCTTGATTCCAGTCAAATTAGCAAATTTCACATGGCACCACTTAGGACACAAACAGCATGCAATTCACTTCTCGCCTGTAAAATATTTACAGACGCAACACAAGTCTCTCAAGTTCCTGGTTCTGCCCGCCATTGTCGACTCAGCAGTACCGAGGAGCTCACGCCGACACACATCTACACTACCCCTCTCACTCATTAAAACCCACTACTGCACTGATGAATATTATTTTTTGTGCACATGAGGGAAGAAAAGGCATTTTGTTTGTAAAGAGATATTTTATGAAAAGTGTAATCATTCATATGTGATAATATTCAGTGGCAAGTGAATTGCAGTAATCAAATACGTTGTATTAAAAACACACAGAACACGTCTAGCTAGGATGACTGAGAACAATCTCATGGATAGGCGGTGATGCTACTACGCATACACTCAAAAAACTATCGTTACACATTCAGCACGATACAAACTGACACCATGGACGAAGCCATTGAGAACAGGCTACTCATGTTGGTATCATTGCGTGTGTTGGGTGTGGGTTCACTTGCTTGAACCAAGTGAGCGGGACTCGTAAATGAAGCAGTAGAATTTGAGCTGGCACAGTAACGCTTCATGAAACACACAGGTGGTCTTAGTCGAAGTTATTTGATCTGTGTTCTATGTAGCTATAATATTGCAGTGTTTGGGGTAATGAAATTATGCTTTACCACCTCACACACAAGTAAGAGTTAAAATTTCGTCCATTTAGGAGACAATATGATAAACACCTTGCGGTGATGAGTCACTCAGGATTCGGATATCAAAGTGAATCCCACTGACTGATCGCCACATACGGCTCCACTGAGCCTAGGAGGTTACGTAAAACTTTTCTAACCCTCATGATAGATTTATAGTGGATTATAAACTTGACTTTTCACCCAAATGGTAAGATAACGTTGGCATTGGTTTCACTAGTATAGCATGCACTACTCGAGTCACGGTATTCGCTTGTCTCGAAACAATCATGGAATGCACCCAATAAGATTAATTCTCCAATAATTATCGGCGAGTCATTATACCAACATGTTAGACAAATCCTGCATGCAAACTATTTAATTAATTACTCTTCTCCAGAGACGGCTTATTTCGGCAATTCAAAACGCCCGCGACAAATTCCTTATTCAACTTAAAAAAGCGCGCAAATGAAGCAGCACAAGAGAGAAGGGTAGCCCAGGTGTAGATTGAAACAACCTGTAAAAGTCCATGCAACTCTGTTTAAACTTTATCTTTCTTACCAGCAATGCTTTTAGCGTTGCAATTTGAAGTTGTGTTTTTTTTAGATGCCCACAACTTGTTCATGAAAGAAAAGACACGTTTAGTGGAAGCATTAATTCCAGGATGGCACATTATGAACTGAACTATATCTGACATGCGTTGATGGTTGTTTTTGTCTTTGACATGGGAGAATACTTCTACCCACCGCTGTTACGTATATCATATGAGCATTATTGTTTAATAATTATTTGTGAATATAAAGCTTAAACATGTAGCAGTCAAATCACTCCGTTAATATTATGGTGATATCTGATATCTCAGTGTCTCCCTTCCTCTCTATCCCTCCCTTACGGGGCTCCTGTCCTGCTCCTCCCAGCAAAGCTGAGGTGGTGTGGGTGATCACACTCTTACCAACCCCGTCGAGATTATCGGGTTGCTTAGTGTGAAATTCGTCGGACCCCACTGTAACGATAGTTTTTTGAGTGTGTGTACATGTAGCTCTGGTAGTGGTGGCAGGGCGTTGTAAAAAAAATTCTGACCTGGGCCAGGTGAGCGTACGCGAACGAGTGCGCTCTGCTCGACCAATCCTTATGTCTCCCCAGCATCATTTGCTATGCTGCAATTTAGACATTTACAGTTCCTTTCATCGTTGAGGGGAAAGGATTGGAGGATGGATTCAGCATTGTTCCCATCGAATTGAAACAATGTAAGAAGTACAGCTTTCTTTATGGATTAGGAGATAGGGCAGAATATGAAGGTTGTGAACGGTGGGCCCAAACGCAGGTCTGGAGTAGGTAGGAAGACACCTACCGAACGGGCGCAAGCCACTCCCGGTGAGGTATATATGGGAAGTGAGGAGGGTGCTGAAGCCCTCCTAAGACCCTTCCCATTACCTCACTAACCGTTTCCCTATTGTCTCATGAACACCAGAGAGTAGTTCAGCATGCTCTCTAAAGACAGATCCTCTTCTATCCACACCACACAACACACACACCTTTTCCCAAAATTCGAAATTTAAAATGGCGTTCAACAACAGTGCCTCGGAGTCCCCGCCTGGGAGTGGACCACAAATTCCCCCAGGGAGGACTCCCCTTCTGGCTGCCGACCTGAGAGAGGCGTCTTGATAACTCCTCGAGCCTTTTTCTTGTCAATTTCTGCAACGTTCGCGGTCTTCGTTCTAATTTTCATTCTGTGGAACACCATCTCTCCTCCTCTAAACCTCACCTTCTCTTCCACTCCGAAATACAGGTTTCTGGGGCTACTGACAGCAATCTTTACTCTGTTCCTTCCTACTATCTTTATCCTAAATTTCAGTCCAAAGCTGGATGTTGCGTCTACGTGCGCAACGACATCACTTGTTCTCGTGCCCGCGACCTTGACCCTTCTGAATTTCCCACCATCTGGCTTAGACTTCATTGTCATTCTATTACTAAATACATCTGTGCTGTTTAGCTCTCACCTAACGCTACTGACTATGTAAAATTCTTTGATTATATGAACTCTGAAGTGGAGCACATCTTGACCCACTCTCCCTTCACTGAAATGTCCATCTTGGGAGATTTCAATGTTCACCACCAGCTTTGGCTTTCATCCTCTTTCACTGACCAGCCTGGAGAACAAGCCTACAACTTTACACTCATCAACGATCTAGAGCAGTTGGTTCAGCACCCTACACGTACCCCCGACCGTGTTGGAGATCGGCCCAACATACTAGACCTCTTCCTTACTTCTAACCTTTGTGCTTACTCTGTCAAACTGTTCTCTCCGTTGGGCTCCTCCGATCACAACCTTATTTCTGTATCCTGTCCTATCGCTCCTGTACATCCTCTGGACCCAGCCGATGAGGCAATGTTTCTGGCATTTTGCTTCACATCGGTGGGACGACCTGAGGATCTACTTTTCCAATTTCCCGTGGAATGATTATAATTATTGCTTCCAGGAGAGAGACCCCTCTGTCTGTGCCCAGCGCATCACAGAGGTGATTGTCTCTAGAATGGAGGCATACATTCCACGTTCTTTCTCTACTCCTCATGGTAAAAAGCCTTGGTGTAATCATGCTTGTTCTCGTGCTATTAAAGATAGAGAGGCAGGTCACAAAAGGTATCAGAGCTTGCGCACTCCTACTAACCATGGTCTTTATATTTCTGCCCGGAATCGTGCCAAATCCATTCTCTGACTTATCAAAAACTCCTTCATCAATAGAAAATGCCAAAACCTTGCTTTCTCTAATTCTTCCCGTGACTTTTGACATCTAGTTAAAAATATCTCCTCCAATTTCACTTCTTCTTTCCCTCCTCTCCTTAACCCTGACAGCAACACCGCCGTCTCATCTATCTGTAAGGCTGAACTCTTCGCTCAAACTTTCTGTAAGAACTCCACCTTGGACGATTCTGGGCCTATTCCTCCTACTCATCCCCCCTCTGACGTCTTTCTGCCTATTATTAAAATTCTTAATAATGAAGTTTTCTATGCCCTCTCTGGCCTCTACTCCCAGAAGGCTTATGGACCTGATGGAGTGCCTCCTATTGTCCTTAAAAACTGTGCTTCCGTGCTGACACACTGCCTGGTCAAACTTTTTCGTCTCTGCCTATCAACATCTACCTTTCCTACCTGCTGGAAGTACGCCTTTGTACAGCCTGTGCCTAAGAAGGGTGACCGTTCCAATCCCTCAAACTACCGCCCTGTAGCTTTACTTTCTTGTCTATCTAAAGCTTTTGAATCAATTCTTAATCGGAAGATTTAAAAGCACCTTTCCACTTCCCACTTCTAACCTTCTATCTGATCGCCAATATGGGTTCCGTAAGGGGCGTTCTACTGGCGATCTTCTTGCTCTCTTAACTGACTCTTGGTCATCCTCTCTTAGCCGTTTCGGTGAAACTTTCTCTGCTGAGCTAGACATATCGAAAGCCTTCGATAGAGCCTGGCACAACTCTTTGCTTTCTAAACTGCCCTCTTTTGGATTCTATCCCTCTCTCTGTTCCTTTATCTCCAGTTTCCTTTCCGGCCGTTCTATCTCTGCGGTGGTAGACGGTCACTGTTCTTCCCCTAAACCTATTAACAGTGGTGTTCCATAGGGCTCTGTCCTATCACCCACTCTCTTCCTGTTAATCATCAATGATCTTCTTTCCATAACAAACTGTCCTGTCCACTCATACGCCGACGATTCCACTCTGCATTATTCAACTTCTTTCAATAAAAGACCATCCCAACAGGAAGTACATGACTCCAGACTGGAGGCTGCAGAACGCTTAACCTCAGACCTTGCTATCATTGCCAATTGGGGTAAAAGGAATCTTGTGTCCTTCAATGCCTCAAAAACTCAATTTCTCCACCTATCAACTCGACACAATCTTCTAAACACCTATCCCCTATTCCTCGACAACACTCAGCTGTCACCTTCTTCAACACTAAATATCCTCGGTCTATCCTTAACTCAAAATCTTAACTGGAAACTTCACATCTCTTCTCTCACTAAATCAGCTTCCTCGAGGTTGGGCGTTCTGTATCGTCTCCGCCAGTTCTTCTCCCCCGCACAATTGCTGTCCATATACAGGGGCCTTGTTCGCCCTCGTATGGAGTAAGCATCTCACGTGTGGGGGGGCTCCACTCACACAGCTCTATTGGACAGAGTGGAGTCTAAGGCTCTTCGTTTCATCAGCTCTCCTCCTCTTACTGATAGTCTTCTACCTCTTAAATTCCGTCGCGATGTTGCCTCTTTTTCTATCTTCTGTCGATATTTTCACGCTAACTGCTCTTCTGAACTTGCTAACTGCATGCCTCCCCCCCTCCCACGGCCTCGCCTCACACGGCTTTCTAATCAAGCTCATCCCTATTCTGTCCAAACCCCTTATGCAAGAGCTAACCAGCATCTTCACTCTTTCATCCCTCACGCTGGTAAACCCTGGAACAATCTTCCTTCATCTGTATTTCTTCCTGCCTACGACTTGAACTCTTTCAAGAGGAGGGTATCAGGACACCTCTTCTCCAGAAATTGACCTCTCTTTTTTTCCACTCATATGTACTCTATTCGGAAGCGGTAAGTAGCGGGCTTTTTTTTCATCATTGTTTTCTTTTTTTCACGCCTTTGGACTGTCTCCTTTTCCGGAAAAAAAATGGAATTTAAAGTAAAAAAATTATAAGAATTAAAGAAGAGGTACATAATATTAAAACAGGAAGTGTCTAGGGTGCTCAAGGATTCATGTAGGGTGCTGGACGAACGGGTCTAGGTAATTAAATAAAAAGTTGTAGGCTTCTTCATCGGGTTGGTCAGTGAAGATTAAAACGATAGGGAGATGAATATATTATTACATATTTATAATACCATTCCGTTCATTCATTATGTGTGTGTGTGTGTGTGTGTGTGTGTGTGTGTGTGTGTGTGTGTGTGTGTGTGTGTGTGTGTAAATAATAACAATAAGAAGAAGAATAAGAATAAGAAGAAGAAGAAGAAGAAGAAGAAGAAGAAGAATAGTAATAATAATGATAGTTATAGCAATAATGATAATAATAATGATGATAATAATAATAATAATGGTAATAATGGTAATAATAATAATAATAATAATAATAATAATAATAATAATAATAATAATAATAATAATAATAATAGTAAAATGGTTTATTCAGTTTCGACAGCCGTTATGCTGAAAATTTTTACATATTATACAAACATTTTTTTGGGTAACTTCGCAAAATAAACAAGTACAAAAGTGTGTGTGTGTGTGTGTGTGTGTGTGTGTGTGTGTGTGTGTGTGTGTGTGTGTGTGTGTGTGTGTGTGTGTGTGTGTGTGTGTGTGTGTGTGTGTGTGTGTGTGTGTGTGTGTGTGTGTGTGTGTGTGAAAATTTTAAATCTTGTTTGATTTTTACTAGGTTAAATCAAATTCTTCATACCCCACGTGTTATAAGTATCGTAACATTCCATTCACCCATTGTGTGTGTGTGTGTGTGTGTGTGTGTGTGTGTGTGTGTGTGCTGGCTGCGAGGTTATACAGGTGCTCTGCTATCCACAGGTGCCGATCGATGCTCCGGAGATGGCCCTCAAGATGCTGGACTTAATCTTTGCCAACTCGAAAGATAACAAGCCCCAGCACGACCCAACCAAGCATGAAAAGACAGCCAATTCAAAGACAGCAAAAGCAGCGAAGAAAGAGGCCGTCACGCAGGAAGACCAGCCAAAACAGGAGATGCCTATGCAAGGAGAACCTGCCCAGAAGTCCTTACATCCTAAGCCTATTAAACTTGCGGACCTGCATGAGGAGGCTTTGAAGGAAGAAGCCGAGAAGGAAAAGGAAGCAGCCAGTCAGGACGAGGAAACTGATAAAAAAGCTAAGCAGGGAAAGGAACAACAAAATAAACAGGAGAGAGTATACAAACGGGTAAAGAAGCAGATGGCTTCTAAAATGGAGAAAATGCCTCAAAAGAAAACCAAAAAGGAAAATAAGCAAGAGAATAAGAAGCATGAGCAGAAAAAGGAGCCCAAACTAGAAGAAGTCAAACATAAAGTAGATAAGCAGGTCAAACAAAAACAGGAGAAGACACCTCAGCAGGAACAGAAGAAAAAAAAGGAGGCGCCCAAACTGGAAGAAGTCAAGGATAATGTAGTTAAGCAGGTCAAACAAAAACAGGAGAAGACACCTCAGCAGGAACAGAAGAAAAAAAAGGAGGCGCCCAAACTGGAAGAAGTCAAGGATAGTGTAGATAAGCAGGTCAAACAAAAACAGAAGGCACCTCAGCAGGAACAGAAGCCAAAAAAAGAGGCGCCCAAGCAGGAGACTCGCAAACAGGAGGCCAAAGAGGGCGGACCCTTAAGAGAGGTGAAGAGAGTCAAGGCAAATATCTTGGAAGCTCACCAGCAGCAAGGACATCAGCGCTTGCACAGCCCGGGCCCCCTGCCAGACCCTCGCCGCATGCGACGCTAGTTGGCCGCCCATCGCTGCACGTTGAGTTTCCACGCCCCGCTGCTATCTCCCAGACTCATGCCTTTCATCCTTTAAAAAATAAAAATATATCCTTAATCAAAGGTTAAAAACACACCTTTATACTAGGCTATTTCATATTTAGAAGAAAATACGTAATCTTAAACAAAAATTGAAAGGGATAAAACTCCCCATGCCAATGCAAATATATGATCTATAGCATCTTAATATATCGGGCTGAAACCTTTAAGAAAATTAATCAGTATTGTAGTAGCCATCATCCCTTCCCTAATAACACATAAATGGTTAATTGTCAAGTTAATAAATAAATAAAGAATCTTAAAATACTGAAAAAAATGTCTGCTTTGATACCAAATGTTCAAGGTGGTCGACATTTTCTCCTATAACCTATCATTGATGTCGATTGCCATCATTTCGCATCTCTAAGGCTGAACTCTTCGCTCAGATTTTCTGTAAGAAATCCACCTTGAACGATTCTGGGCATATTCCTTTTACTCACCCCTCCTCTGACTTCTTATGCCTATTATTAAAATTCTTAATAATGATGTTTTCTAAGCCCTCTCTGGCCTCAACTCTCAGAAGGCTTATGGACCTGATGGAGTGCCTCTTATTGTCCTTAAAGACTATGCTTCCGTGCTGACACCCTGCCTGGTCAAACTCTTTCGTCTCTGCCTATCAACATCTACCTTTCCTTTCTGCTGGAAGTATGCCTTCATACAACCTGTTTCTAAGAATGGTGACCGTTCCAATCCCTCAAACTACCGCTCTATAGCTTTACTTTTTTGTCCATCTAAAGCTTTTGAATCAATCCTTAACCAGAAGATTCAAAAGCACCTTTCCACTTCTAACTTTCTATCTGATCGCCAGTATGGGTTCCGCAACAGGCGTTCTACTGGCGATCTTCTTGCTCTCTTAACTGACTCTTGGTCATCCTCTCTAAGCCGTTTCGGTGAAACTTTCTCTGTTGCGGTAGACATATCGAAAACCTTCGATAGAGTCTGGCACAAGTCTTTGCTTTCTAAACTGCCCTCTTTCGGATTCTATCCCTCTCTCTGTTCCTTTATCTCCAGTTTCCTTTCCAGCCGTTCTGTCTCTGCGGTGGTAGACGGTCACTGTTCTTCCCCTAAACCTATTAACAGTGGTGTTCCACAGGGCTCTGTCCCATCACCCACTCTCTTCCTGTTATTCATCAATAATCTTCTTTCCATAAACTGTCCTGTCCACTTATTCGCCAACGATTCCATTCTGCATTATTCAATTTCTTTCAATAGAACACCATCCCAACAGGATGTACATGACTCCAGACTGGAGGCTGCAGAACGCTTAACCTTAGACCTTGCTATCATTTCCGATTGGGGTAGATGGAACCTTGTGTCCTTCAATGCCTCAAAAACTCAGTTTCTCCACCTATCAACTTGACACAATCTTCCAAACACCTATCCCCTATTCTTCGACAACACTCGGCTGTCACCTTCTTCAACACTAAATATCCTCGGTCTATCCTTAACTCAAAATCTTAACTGGAAACTTTACATCTCTCTCCTCTCGCCTCCGCCAGTTCTTCTCCCCCGCACAATTGCTATCCATATACAGGGGCCTTGTTCGCCCTCGTATGGAGTATGCATCTCACGTGTGGGGGGGCTTCACTCACACAGCTCTATTGGACGGAGTGGAGTCTAAGGCTCTTCGTTTCATCAGCTCCCCTCCTCTTACTGATAGTCTTCTACCTCTTAAATTCCGTCGCGATGTTGCTTCTCTCTCTTCTCTCGATGTTTTCAGGCGAACTGCTCTTCTGAACTTGCTAACTGCATGCCTCCCCCCCTCCCGCGGCCTCGCCTCACACGACTTTCTAATCAAGCTCATCCCTATACTGTTCAAACCCCTTATGCAAGAGTTAACCAGCATCTTTACTCTTTCATCGATCCCTCACGGCGGTAAACTCTGGAACAATCTCCCTTCATCTGTATTTCCTCCTGCCTACGACTTGAACTCTTTCAAGAGGAGGGTATCAGGACACCTATCCTCCCGAAATTGACCTCTCTTTTTTGGCTACTCCTATGTACTCTATTCGATTAAGATTAGGTCTTCGGTACGAAGAGGTAGAGTTCGCGCGCGTAATTGATACTGTAGAGTATATATAACGCCTCTGAAGGTATGCTGCCAAGATTTGCTTATTTCTGCAACTACAACGCAATGCCACTGCTGCTACATAGTTAATCAATCTGTCAATAGAAAAAAGATAACAGTACAACAAGCATATGTAAGCGTCAATCGAGCCCCAATTCAATTTAAAGTTTTAGAAATCCTTTTACAAGCAGGCACACATGCACGCACGATAAATTATTATGAAACTGCATAAATATGCTTCGCTCGTTTCGCTTGTTTTGCAATTTTCACCTTTATGTTAACTTTCTCTTAGAACTTCCATGCTCTTCTTTATTTTCATTTTTGGCGGGTGTAGTGGCAGTGGCGCAACACGGGGACATTGCAGTACAACGCTTACGCAACTTTGAACCAGGAAAAATTTGCTGAGGAGCGCACATTCATATTCTTTTTTTTTATTCACATTTATTATTTGCTGTGATTTATTCCGTGATAATTATTAATCTTTCGTTGTTCGATCCCAGGAGTCTCAAATCGTAGTTACTTATGCTCTGGCAGGTGTACATGTGCATTTATTATAGTGTGACTTCCCGTTTATCTGTAGTACATTTTATGGCTCGTATGTTTTGATAGTACAAACATTTCATGTACGTCTGCATATAATTATAACATTGTTATATATTTTCATATTTTCATGGTCGTGTGGTTGGAAGTTTCTTCAGTTAAAAGAAAAAAAAAATCAACCGTAGAACCCTGCGGCTGAGAAATGTAACAAATCCCCTCTGCCTTTTCTCTGGAATTCAGAAAAAAATATAAATATATTGAAAACAAATATATAACAGATTAAGTTTTCGTGTTATGTAGCTGACACAAAAGAAAACAAAAACAAAAGATATATGTTTTAATAGTAATTTCATGCCTTCAAAATAGACACTTATAAACACTTACGCTCCTGAATTGATTGACTTCCTGCTTGACCCCTTCTGGATATTCCAGCACTGCCACCAGTTAGAGGGCGATCGACAACAATAATTGTTTCAAAATTTCGAAAATGAGTTTCGAGCACTATTATGCCCTGAATTAACTGTATGAAGTAATAAATTACCATAAACATTATATCAGTGTTACGTCAAATAGGATGTAAGCAAAACATAACAGGGTGTTTCCTTTTTGGGTGAGGCTTAGTGGCTTGGATTTGCTTGCGGAGCTGGTGTTGGTAACGACGTGCACCTGTGATATTTACGATGGTGGTGGTAGTTGTGGTGCAGGGAGAGTTTGGCGGGGACGCAAGAACCTGACGCCGCTCGCTCTCCCCATGTCGCTTAATCGTGTTTTCGTGGTAAAGGTAAAGTTGGGAGCATTCGCTATAGCTGCGCGTGGCCCTGGTGCTGATATCCGTAACATTGGCCCTTTGAACTTGCGAATATGGTTGGTAAGAACCTTTTAAAATAAGACACAGGGCGAGTACAACATCCGGGTTACCACAGTTTACCTTCTCCAGGTTTTCCCAGGCACCCAATTATCAACCGTCACGAAATGAAGGATGAACAGTTGGGTGTGTTGCGCAACGACTGCCCAAGCAGGGATTTGAACCCAGGCTCGCAGGTCCGTAGTTAGGTATGTTAAGCACTGCACCACGGATACGCTGTTGTAGGGGTAGGTGCTCCCGTTTTTTACTATTAAAAAGCTCTCTGACCTTGAAACTGTACCGCGACCGTGAAACTGCAATCCTATAATATTAACATTCCATTAATAAAAAAAATCACAAATAACATTTACTAGATCATCAAAATGGTAAAAAATTCCATTGTAGGAGATGAAGGCGATGCTGTTTCACCTTGAAGATGGAGAAGGCACAAAGCATCTAGAACACGCTTTCCTATTGTTCAGTTGGGCTTCAGTTGAAAGAAACGACATCCGCCGCCTCGGCTTCTGACGCCAGAGTCCATGTCATCATACAGAGTGCAGCCTGTGGGAAGAGAGGGGAATAAAGAGCTGGGATGTGTCGTTGTGAAGTATAGTACGTGAGTCGAGGTTGTCCTTTTGCTACTAAAGGTTATTTTGGTATTAAACATGCAGATGAGTACATGAGAGTTACGACTTGGAGGTAAGAAATAAGAGGATTAGATAGGTAATAGAACCTGTCGACTGACATGTACATTAATGGACTGTTTGATCAGTATATCTTGTTGCCACAACAGCACTAGTCAAATGGCGCCGGATATGATTTATTTCAGGCAATGGAAATAAAAGTTCAAGACCACGACATTGAGCACTGCATGAAAACAATAGAAAACTAAGTGCAAAACAAAATATAAGTAAGGAATGAATATAGCATGCTTAAAATGTTTTTTTTTTTGTTTTTTTTACAGCAAGGGAGACAGGCAACAAAACAAACAAACAAACAAAAAACCCGCTAGGCGCTGCTGCAATAAAATCAAACAGAATAAGAGGCCAAAGGAGAGATCAGTTTCGGGAGAAGAGGTGTCTTGGCACTCCTCTCTTGAAAGTGAAAGAGGCCAAGTCATACACAGAAGGAAATAAAGACAAAGAAAGGCTGTTCCAGAGTTTACCAGCGGAAGGGATAAAAGAATTATGATGCTGGTTAACTCTAGCATAAGGGATTTGGACACTATAAGAATGAGAAAGAGTAAAATACCGAGTGCAGCGGGTCAGCCGGAAGGGGGGGAGGTAAGCAGTTAGGAAGTTTAGAAGAGCAGTCAGCATGAACATATCGGTAGAAGATAGAAAGAGATGCAACATTGCGGCGGAATTTAAGAGGTAGTGTAATGCCCCGGGATCTCCCGGGGGTTATAAACTCATACTTCTTTTTAATGAATTTGAGCAAATTATTATTTAATTTGATGAATATGGACAAATGATACTGGATAACTACTCCCGCGTAACTGAGCGCACTGATGAAGGTAGGCTGCCACCACCCCACGATGAGGGTCGAAACCCCCTGCTCAATGGGGAGAAAAGACTGAAATGACTGAAACTAGACTGATGACTACACTCAATCACGCCGAGTGAGACAAAAAAAAAAAACTAACTTGAGGTAGCGTGAAACTTTATGGAGGACGTGATGCACTTTTTTCCCGTGTGCAGCGTCCGGCCAACCCACCGTAACCTTAAGTATTAGATGAAAGGGACAATGATAAAAACAAGAAAAATAATGTAGTTACAAGGGGAATTTACTTTGATATTACATTTTTTTGTTACATTAATAAGGAATGGTATAATAGTTGAACTGTATCCTAGGCTAGTCTGGTAAACCTTATAACATGAAAAACAAGGACTTTTGGTAATCTTACACCCTAACAACCTGCCCTTGCCGGTTCTATGAACGCTCACAAGGGTAACAAGAACGCGACTACATATTTAAATATAAGTTGGGATAAGAAGACGTTTGGAGGAGTGTGAGTGTGTGTGTGTGTGGACGGGAGTCACGTTGTTGGCGGTAGCGAGTGTTCTAAGCGCTAATTGGTTCACGGATATAATAGGGCAATATCCGTCAGAGTTACTTTATTGATCCTCCTCCTCCTCCTCCTCAAAGATTTATCCCTGCGCGGGGGAGCACGGGCTAAGCCGATTGGCGGCCCGTAGCAGGATGCCGACAGACCGAATCTATCGGCGATCGAAATCTAACCGACCGAGTCGGTCTGTCGACGAAGACTGGCGTGTCTCTGACTTTATTGATAAAAACATACACAGGTCATTGACATGGACAAGACACATAAAAGAGGTGGTTGAGTGTATATGCGTGTGTATGAATGTTGTTTAGTTTAAGTGATATATAAATGTTGGTGTGTGTAGTAAACAATGTGTAGAAGGAGTGTATAGCAGGACGAGGACAGACAGTAGAAGATAAACGAGTAACAATAGATAAACAACTGAGACGCAACAGGACAACAGGGAGCGTGACGAGAGACAAGAACATTAAAACATAAATGACAAAAAATACAGTTTATGCTGCAGCACTCACTTTTCCTTGGTTACTGTTAAGTGCTTTGAGCGGGGACTCGCCCGCTACAGCACTCCCCTCCCAGTGACTTCAGAGAAGGAACGAAATCTTCCTCTTGCGGGGATGTTGTGGCACAGACGGTGTTGCTTCGGCGACGGAGAGTTGGGGCGTCTGGTCTGGGGCTAGCAGGAATGCCGGCTTGACTCTGTCTATGGAGACCGCGTCCTGAGCACCATGTTTGTCGATCGTGACAGTCTTTCTGGTCCGTCTCAGGACGCGGTAGGGTCCTTGGTAGGGCTGCTGCAGGGGCCGCCGGACGGCATCCACGCGCACGAAGACGTGGGTGCAAGTGTCGAGGTCCTGCTTGACGAAGGTCTTCGGGGAAGAGCGAGCCTGCACCGGCTGAAGGCTCCTCATGGCACCTTTGAGGCGGGCGGCGAAGTCCTGAACGCCGCAGGAGCCGGTGTCAGGTGTGGGCGCTAGAAGTTCGCCTGGGAGCCGGAGGTTGGTGCCGTAAACTAGTTCAGCCGAGGAGTGGTGCAGGTCTTCCTTCAGGGAGGACCTGATGCCGAGGAGGACCCAGGGACCAGTTGTCGCGTTGGGTGGAGGCCATGAGGTATGACTTCAGCTGCCGATGGAAGCGCTCGACCATGCCGTTAGCCTGCGGTTGATAGCTAGACGTTCTGTAGCGGCAGATGCCGAGGAGGGTCATAACTTTGTTCCACACGTTAGCCTCGAACTGGCCGCCGCGGTCCGAGGTGAGGCTGAGAGAGACACCGAACCTGGAGACCCAAGTAGCGATGAAGGCGTGGGCGACGGCGTCCGTAGTGATGTCAGCGGCTTCGGGCCAGCGTGTGAAACGATTCACGCAGGTGAGGATGTAACGGTGGCTTGCGGAGGGTGGCAGGGGACCGACAAGGTCTATGTGGACGTGGTCGAACCTCTCCGTGACGGGCGTGAAGGTGCCGGGTGGAGAGCGAGTGTGTCGCGTCACCTTGGAGGCTTGGCAGTCGGTGCAGGTTTTGGTCCAGAGTTTGACGTCTTTGTTAATTCCCTCCCAGATGAAGCGGGACGTCATCAGGCGCTGCGAGGCTCGGATGAGAGGGTGAGAGAGGTCGTGAAGCTGACGGAAGGCCTGGTAGCGGTGTCGCTGTGGCAGATAGGGACGGACGGTGACCGTGGAGACGTCAGCGTAGAGAGTGACCTTGGTGCCTGGGAGTGTGATTTTCTTAATTTTAAGCGCCGGGTTGTCCAGAAGCTTCTCCAGCTCTGCGTCACCGGACTGATCGGCGGCTATGGCGGCGTAATCAAGTGAAGAGGACGTCACAGCGGTAATGTTGCGGGAGAGGGCGTCAGCTGGAGCGTTGTCTACACCTTTGATGTACCTGATGACGGTGGTGAACTGCGAGATGTAGTCCATGTGGCGAAGTTGACGTGGTGTGTAGGAGTCTTTGTTCCTCAGGAAGGTAGTGGAGAGGGGCTTGTGGTCGGTGAACACGTGGAAACGACGGCCTTCAATGAAGTAGCGGAAACGCTTGACAGCCTTGAAGATGGCGAGAGTTCCCGGTCGTAAGCGCTGTACTTGGCTTCAGACTTGGTGAGCTTACGGGAGAAGAAGGCAATCAGCTTCCAGGCGTTGTCGGCGAACTGTTGTAGGACAGCACCAGTTCCAGTGTCGGAGGCGTCTGTTGCTATGGAGATCTCCGCGTCATGGGCAGGGAAGGACAGCATAACCGTGTCGCTGAGGGCGTTCTTAGCAGCGAGACAGGCGGCGTCAGTGTCCGGAGTCCAGACGAGAGTGACAAACTGGCCACGCTTGCAGGGCTTCACCATGGCGTAGAGAGGCTGGAGCATGAGGGAGCAGTGTGGGACGAAGCGGTTGTAGAAATTAACCATACCCAGGAATTCCTTGAGTTTGCGCTGGGTGGACGGTTTAGGGAACTGCTGGATGGCTTCAGTCCTCGAGTTGACTGGAGCGATGCCCCTCTGGAGTAACAGTGTGGCCAAGGAAGGTGAGGGAAGTAACACCGAGCTCAGACTTGTCAACGTTGATCTGTACTCCGTAGTCTTGCAAGCGGGTGAGGACTTGGTGAAGGTGTTGTTTGTGAGAAGCTTCATCCGGGCTAGCGATGAGTAGATCGTCTATGTAGGCGAAGCAGAAGGGTAAACCGCGGATAACTTCGTCGATGAAGCGTTGAAAGATCTGGGCCGCGTTCATGAATCCGAACGGTATCCTGACGTATTCAAAGAGACCGAAGGGCGTGATGACGGCGGTCTTCGGTATATCATCAGGATGGACTGGAATCTGGTGAAAGGCCTTGACGAGGTCCACACGTGAGAAGATGGTAGAACCAACAAGTTTGGACGAGAATTCCTGGATGTTTGGCACCGGGTATCTGTCCATCTTAGTGCGCGAGTTAAGGGCTCGGTAGTCCTCACAGGGACGTATGTCGCCGTTCTTCTTGGGGACGACGTGGAGGGATGATGACCAGTTGCTGCTGCTGGGCCGTACAATACCTTGACGCAACAGGGACTCGAACTTGGCCTTGGCTTGACGGTAGCGTTCAGGAGCTAAGCGACGGGCCTTGGGGTGTACTGGAGGTCCTGTAGTCTCGATGTGATGCGTGACGTGGTGTTTGACGGGCACGCTGGCTGTATAGGGCTGTGTCAGTGTGGGGAAGGATTTGAGCAGGGCAGCGAACTGGTGGTCCTTGTGAACGACGGCGAGTTGCGAGCTGTCACCAGGTGCTGGTTGTGCATTGGAGAAGATGGAAGTGAGAGGGTCAACCAACCTTCGTCCTTTGACGTCGACTAAGAGGTTGAAGTGCCTTAGGAAGTCTGTTCCGAGGATTGCCTGCGAGACGTTCCCGACGTAGAAGGTCCATTCGAAGCAACGTCGTAGGTAAAGGTCCACTTGCATGGTGTGTCGCGTGTAGACAGGTATTTTGGTACCGTTGGCGGCGTACAGGTGCAAGAGTGGAGGTAGAGTTCGCTGACTGGCGGTTGCTGGGATAATACTGACGTCAGCGCCGGTGTCAATCAGGAACTTGGTGTTGGAACGGCAGTCATGAAGGTGGAGCAGCGCTGAGGGTTGGTAACGAGCGCTATGCTGCACTAGTGCTCGCCCTTGGAGTTTGACGCCTTGTAAGTGCGCGGGGTGGTACACCTCGTGGCTTTCTCGCCGAAGTTGTGGTGGTACCAACAGAGTTCTGGGCTTTTCGAACGGGAGCGGCGCTGGGGTCGGTGAGGAGTGGGGGAGCGAGAGCGGTGGCGGTCTAGCCGCTTCTCAAGAGAGGTGACTTTCGTCGCGAGCAGGGAGACTTGTTTGACGAGTTCGTCAAATTGAGTGGTCCCTTGGGAAGCGACGAATGACACTGAAGAAGCTAGCGGTCCAGGTAAAGTCGCCATGAATTCGTCTGCTAACTTGGCGATGGCGTCAGGCTTCAGGTTGTCCTTAACGCTGAAGAGGCTGCGCTGGACAGCAGGGGGCAGACGTTGGTAAAACAGCTGTTTGAACAAGTCGGGGTCGAAAGACTGGTACTTGTCGCCGAGCAGCTGCTTCATGCGGCGTAGGAGGTCTGTCGGTTTCTCATTACCCAGCTCTTCTTTGGAGAGAAGTTCACGGAGGCGGGTGGCGACAGAAGACTGAAGGCGTTGGAGTAGGGCAGTCTTCAGGTCTTCATAGGCATGGTCGGAGTTGGAGACTGAGGCGATGGCGTCGGAGACTTGTGAGAGGACGTCGGCGGGCAGGAGGCTAACAGCGTGAGTGAATTGAGTAAGGCTGTTAGTAATTTTGGAAGTCTTGAATCCGCGCTCCAAAATTGCAAACCACATGGACGGGTCATGTGAGCAGAAGGGCGGCGCTTTGAAGGACACCGCCGCCACAGCGGAAGAGTTGTCGTCGTCATGCATGGTGAAGTTGAACGGTGCGGAGCAGATTGACAAGGGCGCTGGCGTAAAACGGGCCAGGGGCCACGGCAGTTCGAGAGAGCGTCGAGGGAACTGCGTGTGAAGGCGCTAGCTGCCAGCGTGCCAGGGGCCTCGGCACTCTGTGAGAGCGTCGAACTGCGTATTATCTAGGAGCCTCAGTGTTTCAGGGAGCGAACCACAGTGTCCAAGAAGGCACTAACACAACACTGCACGCTTAGCAGGCATTGTGACACTGACTGTTGATGGGAACTCACTGCACTAAACTGTTGATGGACACACTGCACTGTCCATTAGGATCCACAGGTGTAGGGTAATCCAAGAGGGCGGTGGTAAATCCAGGAGGCGGTGGTTAATCCAGGGGGCAGCTAGTAATCCCAGTAGGGTGTCACAGTGTACTTGTCTCACTGAGTCATTGTGTGGCGTGTGGTGGCATATGCACTGAGTCTGTGTGGCACTGTGTGTCTCAGTAATGTGTCGCACTGTGTTTGAGTGTTCACTGAGTCTGTGTAGTGTCACACGGTGTGCGTGTCTCAGTCGCCGTACCAGCGGGAGGGCAGGGAGGAGGAGGAAGGGTGGGGGCGGGTGGGTGTGTGGGTGAGCGCTGGGAGGAGCACCAGGGGGCACAGAAGGTGCCTGGAGAGGGGGGCACAAAGGGTGCCTGGAGGAAGCGCTGAAGTTGCCTGGAGGAGGCGTAGAAGGCGCCTGGGGACGGGGCACAGTGGGTGCCTGGAGGAGGCAGAGTGTGTCTGGAGGAGGCACAGATGGCATGCCTGGAGGAGGCGCAGAAGGCGCCTGGAGGAGGGCACAGAGGGTGCCTGGGGGAGGGCGGGGGACAAACCCTGAAGCTGGCAACTACGCCATAAGGCCGTAATGTTTCTCCTGACCAGGGGCTCAACCTCACGAACCCCGAGCGGGGTGAGGTTTATTGCGCCAGGAGAGGGCGGACGAATGGATAAGTTACCCTGCCCAGGTCCTCCGCTCTGGGAGAGAGTGCCCTAAAAACGGCACCGGTTAAAAGCCACCTTGAACCATAGCAACACTGCAGGGTCACCAGTTGTTGGCGGTAGCGAGTGTTCTAAGCGCTAATTAGTTCACGGATATAGAAAGGCAATATCCGTCAGGGTTACTTTATTGATAAAAACATACACAGGTCATTGACATGGACAAGACACATAAAAGAGGTGGTTGAGTGTTTATGCGTGTGTATGAATGTTGTTTAGTTTAAGTGACATATAAATGTTGGTGTGTGTAGTAAACAATGTGTAGGAGTTTATAGCAGGACGAGGACAGACAGTAGAAGATAAACGAGTAACAATAGATAAACAATTGAGACGCAACAGGACAACAGGGAGCGCGACGAGAGACAAGAACATTAAAACATAAATGACAAAAATACAGTTTATGCTGCAGCACTCAATTTTCTTTGGTCACTGATAAGTGCTTTGAGCGGGGACTCGCCCGCCACAACGTTGCTGGGCAAGCTCGGGCCTGGAGTTGAAAAGGGGGGCAGAATGAGGGCGTGTGAGGGGCATATTTCACTAAGATAGTAAGCAATATAATAGCAGGGGGAAAATAAATGCACTCCCTGGGGAGATAGGGGGTTGGATTCACTGGGGGGTGGGGAGGGCTTTATTCAATGCACAGAAGCGCTTACCTGGAGTTGAAGAGGGGGGCAGAATGAGGGGCGTGTGAAGTTCAGTAAAGATTTACCCCCCTAATAGGGCTTTTGCTCAAAGGCGGCCCTGTAAGGGGGGGCGGGCAATTCAAGTCCCGGCGGGTGTAGGGACGCGTCCGCCCCCGCCACAGCCACGGGTAACAGCCGGCGAGCAGCGACGGAGGCACGGGCCCTCCGGGCAGGCGCCCAGAAGCAGCCCGTAGCGGTACACGGGCGAGCAGCCGACCAGCCGACTTGACTGCAGAGGGGGGGCCCAAAGCGAGGATGACCACGCGGGTCAACCTCGCCGCCGCAGAAGGGCCACCCGGCTGCCCGCCCACGGAGTGCTGGCGTTCCACTGGGGGCGTGTGAACTGTACTGTAAAGATTTACCCCCTTAATAGAGGGACAGAGCCTTTGCTCAAGAGGCGGTCCTGTAAGGGTGGGCGGGCAATTCAAGTCCCGGCGGGTGTAGGGACGCCTCCGCCGCCGCCACAGCCACGGGTAACAGCCGGCGAGCAGCGACGGAGGCACGGGCCCTCCGGGCAGGCGCCCAGAAGCAGCCCGTAGCGGTACACGGGCGAGCAGCCGACCAGTCGACTTGACTGCAGCGGGGGGGGGCCCAAAGCGAGGATGACCACGCGGGTCAAACTCACCGCCGCAGAAGGGCCAACCGGCTGCCCGCCCACGGAGTGCTGGCGTTCCACTGGGGCGTGTGAATCATCATCATCATCGAAGATTTACCCCCTAACGGGGGAACGGGCCTTTGTCTTATGCGACGGCCCGTCACAGTGTTGGCTGTGGCTATACATGTGCGTACACGGCACGCCGCGCGCACATGTGCATGTACATAAATACATACACACGCACACGCACACGCCGATGTACGCACACGTTTAGAGAGAAAACGCCCCTTCCCACTAGGTGGGTTGGGGCACAGGCGCACCAGGTGTCCTGTAGCTGTATGTTAAAAACAACACTCACGCACATACTCACACACACAAACACACACACATACATACACACACCCTAACACGCCCACATATACAGAGCACAGAGCCTACCTGGGCGGCTTTTGGACCCTTCTTTTCTTGTATTTTAATTTTTAATTTTTTATTTCATTTGCATTAGCTTGTATTAAAACAACTCTTTTACCACTCATTAATTACTCCATAAATGATCTCACCGTCTCGTATCCCTGGTAGCGTGATCCGGCTTAAGTTGTTATTGGAGACTGGTGTTCGGGGATAAACAAGGGAAAAAGAAAATATACATTTATTTAAAATTAAATGAAAGTAATTGCCTTACGCAATATTCTATGCTCAGACGATCATAACGCTGGCATATTCAGCAATGGATACAACATATGACAAACGACATGTCTTTAAACATAATACTACAATTTGTGCTCAGTTGTTGCCAATAATAATAACACTCGTCATTCCACAAGCAGTGATTTGTTTCTCTCTGCTTACATCACAATATTTAAGTACTCTCCTCACATCCTAATAACACATTCCTATAGTATAATCTACTACAATTTCACGGAAGCACCAAATTATACCACGTCCAGTGGTTTCTACCTTTGCTTTACATTCCAAACAAATAATCACAATCCTGTCCCACTCACAATCCTACAACACATCTCCTACATTATAATCTCCAGGACAAAACAATCGGTTTCCCTTAGATTCTCGAATTTCTACTCACGATTAAGATCACAACAGCCATTCTCAGCTGAGTGAGTAGCAAGTCTGCTTGAAGCGAGTGCAAGGCTCGGTCTGCCAATATCACTGTTGTCTAGGTCACATTTTCCTTGCTTGAGGCGGAACTACATCTTTGACACGCCTTCATTTTCTACATAACCAGTAGCCAATACTTCCTGTCAACAACCATTGGCTCGCTCATTATGTTATATTGTTTACTTCTCCTACTATTTGTGATTTCACTCTTAAGACACTCCCACAGTGACTTCTCTTTTCAGTTATTCGCTTATAGCATTTCGTCACACCGCACGTGACATGTTAGAGTCCTCTTGAATGGTTATCCACACTTCCTGACCACTCCTACTGGGTATCTGTTTTCTGTATGTGGGTCTGGGTATTTTCCATAACCTCTCAGTAGTGTTAGTGCTTATCATCTGTTTACAACTTTGTATATCTGACTAATTGCTTTCCTTCCCTCTCCTATCATATTTACAATTCCTGTCTCCATATCTCCACTCGGTATTTGCCTCTGATTGGGGTCTCTATTAATTAACTGTGCTGCTATGGTCGTCTTCTGTTTGTCCATATGCTGGGTCCCAACACGGCTCATACGCCCGCACTAGGGAAGCAAGCGCCCTGTCGTCCAGCGCCCCCACCAAGGCTGGCGCCGATAGCCCCTCCCGGTTCGGAATCAGCCGGCGCTTTGCACAGCACTCGAGAAGATAGTGGAGGAGCGGCTGGAGGACCTCCTCCTCGCAGTGAGGGCACACGACAGGGGCAGGATCGTCAGGGTCAAGGACTGATGCACACTTGTAACCGAGACGGAGGCGGTGGATGTTCGATGCCACCCGTCTCGGCAGGTTTGGCGGGCGCCGGTGTTGGTGGCCGCCGCGTACCAAAACACGGACGGCGAGCCCGCAGCCAGGGCCTCCTCCAGCTCCCTGACTACCCCAGCAGCAGTCTGTGCGGCCATGCTCCTTTTTATTTGTGACAGGCTTGCCACAACGGGCTGCGTGACAGAGGGCAGGAGCGTTGCCTCGTGCGCAGCGCCGTCCGCCGCCTCGTTGCCCGCCACACCCGAGTGGCTGGGCAACCAGTTGACGTGTACTGGACGCCCCGCCTCCCCAATCTCTGCCAGCCTCGTGAGGATGGAGGTGAGTAGGGACACGTTGTCGCTCGGGGGGTCCTGCAGCAGAGAGCGGATGGCAGGGACTGAATCGCAGTGGATCACAACAGGGCCCCGACCCCCTTCCACTGCATGATCCAGAGCCCTGCCAATGGCTGCCAGCTCAGCCTGGGTGGATGAGCACCCGTCTGGCAGACGAAATACCGCGGTGAGCCCATCGCCGACAGCCCCCGTCTGGTGGTTGACGGAGCCGTCCGTGTAGTACACGGAGGCTCCAGGGCGCGCTGCTTCCCGCTCCCTGCTGGCGGACTCCCTGGCCAGCCTCTGAGGGGTGAGGAGGGCCTTCCTTGTGGCGAGCGGCCGTATGGTGGCTGTTAGGACAGGCGGCTCCCACGGGGGGCGGGCAACGTAGGTGGGGTGGGGGGCGTCCACAGCCGTCACAAGGGCGTGGGGTTGTCCGCCAGACCGAAACGTGGCAGCCGCCACAGTCGCCCACGTCCTCTTGCGGAACAGGAGGGGGGCCTGCAGGAGGGCCTGTCCGACGGAGGCGCGGAGCTGCTCCGCCCCCATGCGTCTCAGCAGCGCCGCCAGGTGCCCTACCGAGAGTTGGGCGACTCTCGCGGCGACGCTGCACACGCGTGCCTCAGCCCGCAGGCACACGCATTTGGTCCACATGGGGGCGCCGACGATGACGCGGAGGGCGGCGTTTTGAGCAGTCTCCAGCGGCCGAAGCACCGCCGGACCCACCGTCAGCAGGCACGGCGTCCCGTAATCGATACAGGACCGCACGCCCTGTACGTAAAACGTCCGCAGGACCTTGTCCCCAGCCCTCCCCCGCTGTTCTGGCAAGGGTCCTCATCACATTAGTGCGCCGCCGTACCTCCTCCCGCACGCTGGCAATGTGCGGGGCGAAGGGCAGACTGGAGTCAAAAGTGACCCCGAGGTACTTGTACGAGTGCACCCACGGCACTGGCGTACCCTCGAGGTCGAAGGGCTCAGGAAGGTGGCGGTGGCGAAGGGCCATGGCCCTTGTCTTGGCCCTGTTGACGACCAGCCCTAGGGCGGCACACGTCTGGGTCAGCCGGCGGAGGAGCTGGCGGGCGCAGGCCACGTGGTTGGGGCCCGACACCACCATGGCCACATAGTCCGCATACGACAGGACTTTGGCGTTTCTGCTCGTCGGAAGGGATGTTAACTTCTCGACGAGCAGATTGAACAGCACGGGGCTCAGGACCCCACCCTGAGGCGTGCCATTCTCGAACGTCTCTATCGCGGACGTGTGGCCCTGAAATCGGACGGCCGCTCTACGTCCCTCAAGGTAATGGCCCACTCATGCCAGCAGGCGGCCCCGGACGTCCTTTTCAGCCAGAATGGCGAGTATGGCGGGGCTGAGGCGAGCTCAAAAGCCTTCTCAAAGTCGAGAAAGACCACCACCGCCTGTCTCCCCAGGACACCAGAGAGGAGGGTGGAGATGCAGTCCCTGGTGCCCATGCCCCGGCGGAAAGCAAAGAGGTAGTGATGGAGGGGGCCCATCGCCCACTGAAGGCGCGGAAGGAGGACTCTCTCCATACACTTGCCGAGGCAGCTGAGGAAGGAGATCGGGCGATGTTGGCTTCCAAGAGGCTGGCAGCGCCCCGAGCTCAAGGGAACGGTTGAAAAGTCCCAGCACCTCCGCCTGCATGTCCGGGCCCGCGTGCGCCAGGAAAGAGTAGGGGATCCTGCCCACCCCGGTGGCGGTGTCTTTCCCGGGGATGGCCCGCTCCAGCTCCCACATCTCTATCGGTGCGTCAGCGGCATGTGCCTGTAGGCAGGCCTCCCTGAAGGCGGCTACTCTCCCGGGATTTGCCTCCCTCAGCAGGTCGCGGGTGTGGGCCGGAAGTCGGGCGGAAGCGGCACGGGAGGAGAAGGTGGTAACAAGCCGCGACCTGGGGCTGTGAGTGCAACGCCGGGCGTGCCATCGCACCCCTCGCGACGGCCCTCAGCTTTCGCCAGAGGACCGCAACGGACGCGCAGCCGTCAAGTCCCTCGCACCACGCCAGCCAGTGCTCCTCCTGCACCCGGTCGGCGGTTTCCCTGGCGCGACGGACAGCAGCGCGCAGCAAGCCCCGCGTCGACTCCGTGTTCACTCTCCTGTTGAGCTTGCGGGCCTGGTTGACTCGGTGGTTCGCCTCCCTCACCTCCTCGGTGTAGTACCACCTGTCGCGGTGTGACACCGCCACAGGCCGGAGGAGGGGGATCGCCTCATCAGCCGCCGCTGTGGAGGCGTCAACCAGGCGCGCGTCCGCCGCCTCGAGGTCGTCAGGCCGGATGGTGGCGGCCAGACGACGGGCGACGGCCCCGCGGAACCGAGGCCAGTCAGCCTGGCGCAGGTTCCAGCGCGGAGGCCGCTGTGGTAACACAGGCGGCGGGACAGGGAGTGCAACAACGGAGGCGAAATGGTCGCTCGCGAGGTGCGCGTGGAGGGCCTACGTTGCACCGACTGCAAGCGGCTGCGAGACAAAGCTGAGGTCCAAAATGCCACCAGCCTCGTGCGTGGGCACCCCGGTGTTGAGGAGAGCGACTCCAGGCACGTCCTCCAAAGCCGCGGCAAGGTGGGCGTTGAAGTCGCCCCCGATGAAAGTGGGTTCGTCGTTGGCCAGGGAGAGGAGTTCGGTGAAGTCGGGCTCGGCATGTGGCCCGCTATACACGCAGTAGAACGCGACACACGCGCTCGGCAAGGTCACCTTGACTGCCAATACCTCCACACCGGCACCGCACAGCACGGGGCGATGCACTCGAGAACAGGGAAGTACATCCCTGACCAAGATACAACACCCACGCGCCGCACCGGCGACGGCAGGGAGGTAAAAGGCCCTGTAGCCCTTGAAAGGCACCGACTGGCCCTCCCAAAGGAGCGTCTCCTGTAATAGGATGACGTCAAAGCCGTCGGTGCCGATCGCGGCTCGCAGGAGGTTAACCTTGCCGCGCACGCCGCACACGTTCCACTGCACAACACTTAACGGCCGGTCGCCGAGGAGGCCCCCGGGGTGGTCACCCCGGTGTTGAGGAGAGCGACTCCAGGCACGTCCTCCAAAGCCGCGGCAAGGTGGGCGTCGCGCGCAAGGGAGCCGGCCCCCGGCGCTTCGGAGTCACCATGCGCTTGGGCTGTGGGATACGAGAGCGGGTTGGAGCCGCCCGCACAGGGATGTGTGAGCGGGGCTTGGCGGTCTGGGTTGCCGGCGCCGCCGCTGGTTGGGAGGACCGGGAGGGCGCGTCGACCTCCGTGCGGGCCTCCCTCGCGGGAGGTGGAGCGTCCTCGCGGGCCCGGGTCTGTGCAGGTGGAGGCGTAGTCACTGGAGTTTACAGCGGGGTGGCGGGAGACGCGGCCGGACTGGCGACGGTGGGGAATCTCTCCTCCACCGTCGTCTTCGCGATGACCCGTAGCGCCGCCTCGTCCGGTGTGAGCTGTTGGAGGCCGGTCAACGCCAGAGCGAAGCTCGCCAGCATCCCCTCTAGCGCAGCCCTGGTGACCAGGACATGGCCGGGAGGAGGGACCAGGGGCGCAGCTGGCGCGCTCAGTAGGGGGCGCGGCCCGCGGTTCCTCAGACGCCTCACGCGCTGGGGGAGGGCCGGCGGAGGCAGTGCGGGAGTGCGTTGCTCCTGCTACACGGAGGGGCCCGAGGTGGACACCGGGCGTGGAGGCGGGGCAGGTGTTGAGGTGGAGGCCGGGTGGGGAGGCGTGGCGGGCGGTGGAGGAGGCGTGGCGGGCGGTGGCACAGCCGGAGCAGCGTTGCCGCGAGATGCGCCCGGTGGTGGGAGGGCCGGGAAGTGTTCCTGGGAGGCGAGCGTTGTGGGGCCGGGTGGAGCGGGCTGACGCTGGGACCTCGAGTGGGACCTCCCGGTCCACGCTGGCCGAGAGGGGTTGTGCGCCGCACGCCACTCCTCCTGTCGCTGTATTCCCCGGTCTACTATGTTCAACCGGGAGGGGCAGCGGCGGCTCCACGTGTGGTGATGCTGGCGGCAGTTGGGACAGAGGGCGGGCACGTTCTCGCCGGCCTTGTACTTCGCCAGGCAGGCCTCCGTCATGTGCGGCCCCGAGCACATGCCACACACTGCCTGGCGATTGCAGCGGGAGCGATGGTGGCCGTACTGCTGGCATCGATAGCACCGCAGGGGCTCGGTGTTGAAGGGGCGCGTGTAGAAGACGCCCCAGCTCCCTAGGTCGAGCATACCCGGCAGGGGGCCCCTCACCGAGATGAGGACCTGCCTCGTGGCAAGGTTGTCCCGCGTCAGGCACCGCTCCGCCGCGACGACGCTCGGGTGTCGGAGGAGAGCCTTGAGAGGCATGGCTACTGGGTAAGATGTCACAACCCCCTTGGTGGTTGCATCGCCCATCAGCCGCAGCTGCACCGCCTTCCCAAGCACCGACGTGGTGTCCAGGAGGGCGCGGAGGGCTTCCTCGGAAGGCGGGGTGACCAGCACGCTGCCGTCCTCCAGGAAGCGCATCTGGAAGCGGTGCCCGAGTTCCTCCTCCAGGGCCTCCGCCAAATCGAGGGCAGTCTCGAATCCCGGTGTAGGAGGGACGACAACCCTGGGTCTGGCAGGGGCCGTAGCAGCTTGGCGGGAAGCAGCCTGCTCGGGGTGCGAGACGGCACCGAGCAGGGTGGTGTGGGCAGCGACGGAGGCTGGTGAGGTAGTAGCGGCGGAGGCAGGTGAAGGAGCAGTGTTGGAGGCAGGTGAGGTGGCAGAAGCGGTGGTACGGGGGAACGGCGTCGGGCGTGAGCCGCTGGTCAGGGTGGGGGTAGCAGAGGTCGGAGAGTTAGCTGTGCCAAGTGGCGAGCGGGAGCGGGGAGGCGAAGGTGGCGGAGGTGGGTTGGAGCGGTGGTTACGGTCACGCACCTTCCCCACTACCACCCAATCCTCATCAGAAGAGTCGGGGAGCGGGATAAGGGCCGCCTCATCGCTCTCACTCCCCGACTCAAGGCGTAGCTGCTTATCTGCAGGCGACTCGGAGTCGGAGCTCTCCGAGTCGCTAGCGGGGCGGACACGCTTGTCCGTGGACATCCTAAAGATAAGACAGCCCGGGGGCTGGACCACAGCTAGACATAACAAAATAAAAAAAAGTATAACAAAATCTAGCCTACGGAGAGCCGGTTAACCTACGGCAGCGGAGGGCTACAGCCAGCCCACCCTCTAAAGGGCTCGGCAGGCGCCGCTGTCGCCCCTTGCGGGTCTTGGGGGACCTAACAATAACCCTGGTGTTTCCTTTAACCACCCCTTTATCCTAAGGGGCCCCCTCGTGGCACTGCCCTCGGGGTTCGGCGTCGTACTACACCAGGGTCTGAAGGCTCAATCACACAAACAAAAGACAAAAAAAACGAAGAAGCACACAGCAGCAGGAAGGCTGCAGTCGCGTGTAACTGGCGACGCGTGACCAGTAACACGTAGACAGTGTACACTGGCACGGCAGAGCGCGGAGCAGGGTGAAGTGTGCAGCGCGGGGCAGGGAGTCGGCGCGCGCGAGGTGGAAGGCGCGTGGTGAGGGCTGGCAACTCCGGGGAGTGACACGTGAACAGGGAGCACTGACACGGTGACTCGCAGCCTGGCAGTAGCAGAGCAGCTCAATCGCTCGCCCGCGAGAGCTGTTGCTAGACGGTGGGGTAGAGGTGTGCGCGCTGCCAGGTCCGGGAAGCCAATGGGGGGGGGGGGGGGCGTGTTTAAAAAAAAAAAATCCCCTTAATAGGGGGACAGGGCCATTGGCTGAAAGGCGGCCCTGTAAGGAGTGCGAACGATGCAAGCTCGTTACGGGGGTGGGGACGGCTTCGCCGCCGCCACTGACACGAGTAGCAGCCGTCGAGCAGCGACGGAGGCACGGGCCCCCCGGGCAGGCGCCCAGAAGCAGCCCGTAGCGGTACACGGGCGAGCAGCCGTGTGAAGGGTGGGGGGGGGGGGAGATTGCTCCCTCTTGCATGAGGGAGCACGGGCCTTTGCCAAAGGCGGCCCGTAGCAGGGAGCCGACAGACCGACTCTATCGGCGATCGAAATCTAGCCGACCAAGTCGATCTGTCGACGAGGACTGGCGTGTCTCTGCCGTGTGAAGGTTGCGGGCTCTTTTATACGGCCCCGGGAGAAGGCAGAGGCGGGAGGGAGATTGCCGGAAAGGCTTACATTTCTAAAGTTAATAATAGGGTAAGGAAATTAACAACGTCCACTGGTGTGTTACAAAGAAATTCAGATGGTATGGTTTTCAAGGTTATTCATGGCAGAAATCTACTTTAGGTTCAATACTTACGGGGGAGGTAAATTTTACAAGGGACATCATGGCATCTTAGGACTGCGCACGCGGGCACAAGAGGCAGTGCAAGGAAACTTCTCGAAGCAGCGTGGATTGGACTACGTGACTGGAGGGGAGAGGGAGGAACGAGGGTGATCGAGGTGGCGGACGCCAAGCCAAGAATTTGGCGGGGAAGTGGGCAATCTGCCTCGGGCCACGTGATGTTTGGCGGAGAGTAGGGGTAACCCCGGGGAGGGGGGGATGGGCCTCTGGCGTGAGAAAGTTAACGGCCACTGCGGGCCTCACTTAACCCGTCCGCTGCGATTGGCACGGATTTTGCCTTCACTGGTAGCCTGGCAACATATAGTCCCAGGTCTTCCTCTGCCTCTGTGGTGGATAGTGGAGTGTTTCCCATGTGGTATTGGTATGCTGGATATCCCCTCCCAAGGTGCATGACTACATTCTTCTTCACGAATTGCAGCAGCCACTTTTTCTTCCATTCGTGCAGCTTGGTGATGTCTGCTTGTAGGAAATCCGCAGTCAAGGGATTAGCACTTAACACTTTATAAAAAAATCTGGCACTACAGTAGGAGACTGTCAGTATGAGGAGGAATTGAGTAGACAAAGAGCCTTAGACTCCACTCTATCCAAGAGAGATGTGTGTGTGGAGCCCCAACACACATGAGATGCATACTCCATAAGAGGGCGGACTGACTCATTTATGCCTGTTATTAAGATTCTTCCAAATGATGTTTTCTATGCCCTCTCTGGCCTCAACTCTCAGAAGGCTTATGGACCTGATGGAGTGCCTCCTATTGTCCTTAAAAACTGTGCTTCTATGCTGACACCCTGCCTGGTCAAACTCTTTCCTCTCTGCCTGTCAACATCTACCTTTCCTTCCTGCTGGAAGTATGCCTTTGTACAGCCTGTGCCTAAGAAGGGTGACCGTTCCAATCCCTCAAACTACCGCCCTATAGCTTTACTTTCCTGTCTATCTAAAGCTTTTGAATCAATCCTTAACCGGAAGATTCAAAAGCACCTTTCCACTTCTAACCTTCAATCTGATCGCCACTATGGGTTCCACAAGGGGCGTTCTACTGGCGATCTTCTTGCTCTCTTAACAGACTCCTGGTCATCCTCTCTTAGCCGTTTCGGTGAAACTTTCTCTGTTGCGCTTGACTTCGATAGAGTCTGGCACAAGTCTATGCTTTCTAAACTGCCCTCTTTTGGATTCAATCCCTCTCTCTGTTCCTTTATCTCCAGTTTCCTTTCCGGCCGTTCTATCTCTGCGGTGGTAGACGGTCACTGTTCTTCCTCCTAATCCTATCAACAGTGGTGTTCCACAGGACTCTGTCCTATCACCCACTCTCTTCCTGTTATTCATCAACGATCTTCTTTCCATAACAAACTGTCCTGTCCACTCATACGCCGACGACTCCACTCTGCATTATTCAACTTCTTTCAATAGAAGACCCTCTCAACAGGAAGTACACAATTCCAGACTGGAGGCTGCAGAACGCTTAACCTCAGACCTTGCTATCATTTCCGATTGGGGCAGAAGGAACCTTGTGTCCTTCAATGCCTCAAAAACTCAATTTCTCCACCTATCAACTCGACACAATCTTCCAAACACCTATCCCCTATTCTTCGACAACACTCAGCTATCACCATCTTCAACACTAAACATCCTCGGTCTATCCTTTACTCAAAATCTCAACTGGAAACTTCACATCTCTCTCGCTAAATCAGCTTCCTCGAGGTTGGGCGTTCTGTATCGTCTCCGCCAGTTCTTCTCCCCCGCCCAGTTGCTATCCATATACAGGGGTCATGTCCGCCCTCGTATGGAGTAAGCATCTCACGTGTGGGAGGGCTCCACTCACACAGCTCTTCTGGACAGAGTGAAGTCTAAGGCTCTTCGTCTCATCAGCTCTCCTCCTCCTACTGAGAGTCTCCTACCTCTTAAATTCCGTCGCGATGTTGCCTCTCTTTCTATCTTCTATCGATATTTCCACGCTGACTGCTCTTCTGAACTTGCTAACTTCAAGCCTCCCCCCCTCCCGCGGCCCCGCTGCACACGACTTTCTACTCATGCTCATCCCTATACTGTCCAAACCCCTTATGCAAGAGTTAACCAGCATCTTCACTCTTCCATCCCTCACGCTGGTAAACTCTGGAACAATCTTCCTTCATCTGTATTTCCTCCTGCCTACGACTTGAACTCTTTCAAGAGAAGGGTATCAGGACACCTCTCCTCCCGAAATTGACCTCTCTTTCGGCCACCTCTTTTGATTCTTTTTAGGAGCAGCGAGTAGCGGGCTTTTTTTATTATTGTTTCCTTTTTTTGTGCCCTTGAGCTGCCTCCTTTGTTGTAAAAAAAAAAAAAAGGCCCTTGTATATGGACAGCATCTATGCGAGGAAAAGAAACTGGCGGAGACGATACAGAACGCCCAACCACGAGGAAGATGATTTAGTAAGAGAGGAGATGTGGTTTTCATTTGAGATTTTAAGTTAAGGATAGACCGAGGATGTTTAATGTAGAAGAGAGTGGCAGCTAACTGTTGATGAAGAATAGGGGAGAAGTGTTTGGAAGATTGTGTAGAGTTAATAAGTAGAGAAATTGAGTTATTGAAGTGTTGAAGGACACTAGGTTACTCCTACCCCAGTCAGAAATGAGAGCAACGTCTGAGGTTAAGCGTTCTGCAGCCTCCAGTCTAGACTCTTGTAATTCATGTTGGAAGGGTCTTCTGTAAAGAGAATTTGGATAATGCAAAGTAGAGTCATTAGCGTACGAGTGTCGAGTGGATAGGACAGTTTGTTTTGGAAAGATCATTAATGAAAAACCACTGTTGATAGGTTTAGGAGAAGAACAGAGGCCGTCTCCCATAGCAGAAATAGGGCGGCCGGATGGACACTGGAGATAAATGTACAGTGAGAAGAATATCCGTAGGAGGGTAGTTTAGAAAGCAAAGATTTGTGCCAAGCTCTGTCGAAATCTTTCGATTTATTTAGGGCAAAAAATGAATGTTTCACCGAAAAGGCTGGGATGTCCACAGGAGTCAGTTAAGAAAGCAAGAAGATCACCAGTAGAACGCCCCATGTGGAACGCATATGGTGATCAGATAGAAGGTCAGAAGTGGATAGATTCTTACGAATCTTCCATTTAAGAATTGATTCAAAAGCTTTAGAAAGACATGAAAGTAAAGCTATAGGACGGTAGTTAGAGAGATTGAAACGGTCACCCTTCTTAGGCACCGGCTGTATGTAGGCGTACTTGCAGCAGGAAGGTAAGATAGATGTTGAAAGGCAGAGACGAAAGAGTTTGACCATGTAGGTGTCAGCACGGAAGCACAGTTTTTAAGGACAATAGGAGGCACTCCATCCTTTTGAGGACTGAGGCTAGAGAGGGCATAGAAAACATCATTCTTAAGAATATTAATATTAGGCATATTGGAGTTAGAGGGGGTATGAGTAGAAGGAAGTTGCCCAGAATCGTCCAGGGTAAAGTTTTTAGAGAAAGTTTGAGCTGAGATTTCAGCCTTAGAGACAGATGTGAAGATGGTGCTGCTGTCAGGATTGAGGAGAGGAGGGAAAGATGAAGAAGTAAAATTGGAGGAAATATTATGGCTAGGTGCCACAAGTCACTGAAAGAATTAGAGTAAGGAAAGTTGTGGCTTCTTCTATTGATGAAGGAGTTTTTGGTTAGTCAGAGAATAGATTTAGCACGATTCCGGGCGGAAATATAAAGATCATGATTAGCAGAAGTGCGAAGGCTCTGGTACCTTTTGTAAGCCTCCATAGACATGGCTTTTTATACATGCTGTCTTAATGTATCGTATGTAGGAAATTCAACTCAGCTATCAAAAATATGACCTAAAAACTGAGTCTCTACCACACACGAAATCCTGCAGCCATAAAGATGTAGTTCTGGATCCGAGTGGATGCACTGTAGATGACCAAAAAGTATGCGCACAGTCTTCGCAGGACAGAATTGAAAACCCCGAGTTTCAGCTCACTCTGAGATTCAATTCAGTGCCAGCTGCAACCTCCTCTCAACGAGGGCCATTTGAGTCGCACGTTTAGCCTTCACTGCGGAGGTGCACTCAGGAGTCCACCAAGGGACAGTGCGCTTGGCGAATTTGCCTCATGTTCTATGGATAGCTTGAAGAGCTGTAAAGTGCATGGCATGTGCTCTATATGATACAGCCTCGGCAATGATGCCTAAATCATCCAAAAAATTGGTCAGTGGTACATACTTCTTTAAAAAGCTGCCAGTCTGGGCGATCTAGGCGCCAACCGGGACAACGGCTTTGCGGGTCGCATTCAGCTGGTGTTAGGACAATATGAAAGTGGTCACTGCCATGCAAATTTGGTAGCTCCCTCCAGTTAAAATCCAAGAGAGTAGAGGACGAGCATGGCGACACATCTATGGCTATAAAAACATCAGTTTGACTATGAATGTAGGTTATATCCAAGTAATTGTTGCAGCCCTGTCGGTCCCCTTTTCCTTTCCAGATAGGAATAACCAGCCCCCTTTTCCAGTCCAGAGGAATAGTACCGGACTGCCACACGCAGAAAGCACCGCATGCAACCCACGGATCATGGCTTCACCCCCAGCTTTCAACAACTCTGCGATGATATTGCAGATCCCAGCTGCCTTTCCACCCTTTAACTTCCTTACAGCCTCTCTCACTTCCGCAGGAGAGGGTGGATTATCGTCTATTGGTGGATCAGCAGCCGCCATCTGCAACCCAACCAAAGGGAGCTGTCCGCTTGTGGACTCTGCCATGTACACCTGCCCAAAAGTACTCTGCCCAACGAACCCTGTACCCACCTGCATCTGATACTATCTGCCCATCAGCCGTTCGGATGGTACTCAGCTGAGATATGGATTTGGAGCGGAGCTTCTTCAGAGCTCGAAAAGCAGGTCTATGGTCATTTGATTTAGACAACCCTCGACATCTTCAGCGAGATCTCTGACGTACCTCTCTTTACTCCCCCTCAGAAAAGTTCCAGTCCTTCGTGACAGTCTTGTATCGCTCCGAGTCCCCCAGTCAGCTTGGCACCAAGACTCTCCTCTATATTCTCCAGTGTCTTCCTTGAGGCAACGCCACGCCTAGACCTGGGGCGCTCTCCAATGCACTCATCGGCAGCTCTGAAAGTTTCATGTTTAAAGATATCCCGCAACTCTCCATAGTCCTCCAAAGTACCAAGCACTTAACCGATCTGAGCCTGTCACTGCATATTCCTGAGCGCACGCTTGGTCCCTCAATTTCTCAAGATGGAACCCTTGGGGGTCGTATCCTTAGAATATTTTGGACCTGATGTGTATCATCTGTCCTGCAACAACAAGTCTGTGGTCGGTATTAAAGAACTCAGCACTCCGGAAAACCCTACAGTTCTGGAGGATCCTCCAACGAGCACTAACAAGGGTGTGATCGATCTCCTTTATCACGCAGCCAGCATTGCCATACCAAGTTCAACGACGAGGCTAGCGTCTCTGGAACTAGGATCCAGCAATCCTCAGCCTTCTGGACTTTGCAAACTTCAGGAGTGAACTGCTTACGTTTCTGTTGCCACAGCCATGGGGACCAACACATAACTCGTAGCCATCTTTCTCTGTGCCAATAATTACATTTAAGTCGCCCAAGACAATGAGTGTGTCGCGTGGGTGGCACTGGTCAACTATAGAGTCAAGCTTGGCGTAGAACATCTCTTTCTCCTTAAGTCCGCACATCTCGGTAGGGGCGTGCGCTGCAATAAGAGATGTGAAGAGCGAGGTGTGCTTCAAGCTCACTAGCATCATACGTTCATCAACTGGAGTAACCCCAACGACAAGGGACTGCAGTCGTCTAGAAATGTTATAGCTATTCCCTTGCAATGAGCACCATCGCTCTAACCTGACCTCTCTACTGATCTCTCCATTGCCAGTTCTCTTCGTCTCGGAGAGCCCCACTATGTCCACTCTCAGCCTCCTGAGCTCAGCTGACAGATGAGGATCCGAGAGGGTCAGAACGTTCCAAGCACCCACATGGAAAGCCCGCCGGAGATTAACCCTGGACCTGGCTCAACAAATTCGTGTGTAGTCTGCAACACCCTGGCGGTCCCAAGGATAAGGGGATGGGTGTGCTTGGGGCAGGGAAGCCCTCCTGCCCCGAGCAGACCTGTCAAATATACTAGATACCACATATTCATTTTCGGGATTCGCTCTCTTGCGCCCCCAACCACCACGGAGCCCTACAAAGGGAGGCTAAGCATTGGGCCTATAAGTCCATAAGCATCAGGGGTAGCAGGAAAGTATACACGGCCACCACCTGACACAGTGGTGGCCGCATGATCACGCAGACTAGCCGATTGACATCTCCGAGCCAGGAGAGACCGCCCGTCTTGGCCAGAATAAGGGACCAAAGAGGTTTGTTGCTGGCCGCAGCATACGACAACGGCATCGCTCAACCTCAAGGACTCCCGTCTCCCAGTCTTACAGAGACGTCACACGCAGCAAACATGTGGGAGGACTGAGGTTAGGGACGCACTAACCCGTCCTCAGGGTTTGACACGTCCAATGAAGAGAAGGCTTAATCAGAATTAGGGAAAGACAAATACAGCTCGAGGTGGTTGAGTGCGCTGTGTTACTCATCCAAATATGCCTGCACCTATCTACATATCCCTGGAGTTTAAATTCTCATTCTTCACAAAAGAAGCAAGCAAAGAACCTCTGGGGTTGGCCGTGGACTCGCCCCACAGCATGTGGCGACCATGGAGATCCTCAGCAAAAGAAATTGGGAGGGAAGATCACGAATAAGGCTGTCGACATCGCCGCTCTCAACCGAGATACTCGAAGGAAGAGAGAGACAGCATGCACAAAGTACTCCCGGTGAGGTATATCCAGGAGGTGAGGGGGTGCTGCAAGCCTACCAAAGACCCTGTCGCGTCCCAACTTTCCGTATCCCTATTGTCGCGCTAACACCAGAGATTAGTTCAGCATGCTCTCTAATGAAAAATCCTGTTATTCCCCACTCCACACTACTAGAAGCCACACCCACGCTATTTCCTAAAAAAAAAAAATAAAAAAAAAAAAAATAATGATAATGAAACCAAACAATGCCTCAGAGTCCCCGGCTTGTAGGTCGAAGACCATAAATGACCCCAGATTTGACAATATGGTGTCCTGATAACTCTATCAACTTTTGGAACATTCGCGGTCTTCCATTCTGTGGAACACCATCTCTGCTTTTCTAAACCTCACCTTCTCTTCCTCATCGAAACACGGTTGTCTGAGGCTACTGACAGTAATCACTACTCTATTCCCTTCTACTATCTCTACGAGTATTCTAAATTTTAACCCAAAGCTGGATGTTGCGTCTACATATTCAATGATATAACTTGCTCTCGTGCCCATGACCAGACCCATGACCATGACAGGGTTTAACACCATCTGGCTAAGATTTCATTGTAATTCTATCACTAAATACATCTGTGATGTTTACCTCTTACCCAACTCTACCAACTATGTAAAATTCTTTAACTATTTCAGTTTTAAAGTGGAGCACATCTTGACTCACTCTCCTTTCGCCGAAATCTCCATATTAAGAGGTTTCAATGTTCGCCACCAGCTTTAGCTTTCATCTTCTTTCACTGACCAGTTTGGTGAACAAGCCTTCAACTTTGCTCTCCTCAGTGATGTAGAGATGTGGTTCAGCACCCTACATGTATCCCCAACCGCCTTGGAGACACGCCCAACACTCTAGACCTCTTCTTAACCTCTAAACCTTCGGGTTACTCTGTCAAACTATTATCTCCGTTGGGCTCCTCCGAAAGATAAATACAGGTGAACGGGACATCACGCCTAACAAAGATGGCAGTGCCACCATGATGTCCTTGGTATGGAAGATAGTCCCCTGGACACATTTGTGAACTGGTCAATATAATAATTGTTCTGATGTTTCAGGGCGCACTCGGAGAAGGACCTCCCTGTAACAACAAAACGCTTTCGCTGGAGATTTATTGGGTTCTTTTTCTGTCCAGAAGCCGATGGCGTAGTCAGAGCTGATCCAGCAGCAGACCGTGGAATGTCGATGTTTTCCGGCCGTATCAAGTCGCCGTCGACCTTCTCATCCTCTCCCCACCAACTTTCTGCCACCCGGACGAAGTGGTTGAGGAGAAAGAAATTGGTAGTCTCCTGCACGGGCTATCCGGAGGTCGAGGCCACCGTCGCCGGTACTGCCGCACCGTGATCCTGGGCACAAGTGGCTACCAGCTAAGGGTCAGTCTCAGCCACCAGTGCAGAGGTAGCAGCAGCAGCCAACACCCGGGGTTCCTCCGGCGATCCGGATCCGGGCGCGTGGGAAAGTCCTTAAGGGGACTGTCCGGTAATGATTTTACGAAAGAGTATGAAAGAATGAGTTAAAGCCATTGAGAGATACATGTGGGCTAGGACAGTTCACCCGTGGCCAGTTTCGGAAAATTTATATTTAAAGGGCAAATTTAAAGGTCCCGCGCAGCCCCTGACTCTCGTGGACGACAACTGTTTTTTGTTTACATCAGTATTTATGGTAAAACATCATTACACACATAATTATTAATATTTTTGACACATTTTATCGATAAATCAAACGTCTGGCAGTGAAGCTAGGCATGAGTGTAATGTGGATCCGATGACCTGCTAGCTCAGAGCTCTCAGAGCGTCGTTTGATGATGGGTCCAGGAAGAAGAAATGCGGAAGGTCGCGCTTTCTGAAACCCTTATTCTTAGAACGATAGTACTTTTTTATTTACTTACATTGTAAGAGGGACCAGGTGCGATATCAAAAGCTAGCATGCATCAGGAATATTCTTAGAAACATGTTTGCAAACTTAGAATATGTAATTTTGGCGACTACTAACAATAAGGGATCTGAGAGCTAGGAAAAAAGGAGAAAAGAACAAAAAACTTTGAAGACCGTTTTCTCAAAACGAAGTTTTTCTCATGTTTTTCCCTATTTCTCCGCCAAATATTAACCGATTTTGATGTTTTAGGTACCCACAAGGACAATAAAGAGACTTGTTTTTCTTTTTCTTTTTTTTTCACGAAAATCCGTGAATCGTTTAAACGCGAGTGAAAAAAAAAACAAAAAAAAAATGAAATAGAAACAGAAAGATCGGGCGTGCAAATTTTGTATTCATGTAAATGTTTTCCTAAATACGTGATGAACTGATTGGAATTGAACATTTTTTAAATTCTTAAAAAATCTTTTTTCGTATATATATATATATATATATATATATATATATATATATATATATATATATATATATATATATATATATATATATATATATATATATATATATATATATTTTTTTTTTTTTTTTTTTCTATTCATCAAAACCTTTTGAAACTTCTGCAATATTCTCACATGATTCATGTCTAAAAGATAAAAGTGAGTTAGGTTTTTATGTCCAATAGTTTTGAAAATAGAAATCTACCGGACGGTCCCATTAAGCAGGTGGAAAGTCTTGAATGGACTCCTCACAGAGTGAGTGTGTGTGTGTGTGTGTGTGTGTGTGTGTGTACATTCAGCCTGTAGCACTGGTAGGTTTTCTTGATGGGGTCTGATGGTCGGCTTCAGCCCATTAGTGGTGCAAGCCAGCGTTTAAAGTGGTAACATTTTGCTTGGCTCATGCTGTCACCCGGAACTCATCCTTGCCTCACACTAGAGTTTCACTAAAATCCGGGTTCATACTTGATCCTCGGGACAGCATGTAGGTAGATATAAGCCCCTTAGCGATGAATAAAAATTAAAAAGTATACGAGACTTACCTCCGGTTAGTTGAAGTATGCTTGGAATTTTATGAGTCAAATCACCTCTGCCGTAGTGGAGATTTCACATGAGATATCGCTGCCGCTCACCAGCTGTCAGACTTTGTAGTAACGAACATCCACATGACACTAACTAACAAAAACTGATCATAAGTACATCAATTAAAAACAAAAGGGTGGGAATTGGAGGGCATGTTAAATTTCCACTACGGCAGAGGTGATTTGACTCATAAAATTCCAAGCATACTTCAACTAACCGGAGGTAAGTCTCTTATACTTTTTAATTTTACCTCGTCAAATCACCCTCTGCCACGTGGAGCATTCCACATGAGGCTTTAAAGCCATGTGGGTGTCGTGTCTATACCAATTGACCCCACCTAAGAACTGTAGGAAGGGATCATAAAACTATGATGTCACAACTGTAATCTTCATTGAACATATAGGTGGAGAGATCACATTTTTTTTTTTTTTTTTTTTTTTATGTCGCTGCCTGTTGCGCCGGTAGGCATCTTCCTGGTGGGGCCGGATGGTCGGCCCTTTTTTTCTTCCAGGGGGATGCCATCGTCGGGCCGTTGCCCGCGCAGGCGAGGGTTTTTTATAGTGGCGCCATCTTGCATTGGCTCATGCCCCCCCCGGAACTCGTTCTTGATTGACAGCTTCCTTCCTCCTCGGTCCTGTGGGGTGGTCTTCAGGACAGCATGCGGGTAGTTTTAAGCCACTCGGCGGTGACTGAAAAATCCGAGTGGTAGCGTGGGGATTCGAACCTGCGTCGTCCATCACGCGGTGAATGTGAGCCCAGTACGCTACCACTTCGGCCACCGCCTACCCTACATGATACATAATTGCCCTTACAGCATAACCTTTCCCCAACGTTGCATATAATGCATAATAACCAAACCCAAAATATAATTCACATATGCATAACCCTGCATAATGGCAGTGAGTCCCTGTCCATATCCACACTGTGTCCTAACCATATGGCATCCCAAAGTAAGTAAAGAACAGTACCCCCCCAAAAAAAAAAATGTTACAGGAGCTACACGAGCACGGCCTCCTGAAACGGGTCCACTTCTGGCACAATGTGCTTGTCATAAAATTTTGCAAATGTACTTTCCTGTGTCCATCCTGCTTTAGACATAATAGAAGCAATAGGTACTGCCATAGCCTTGGCCTTTGATACTGCCGCTGACCTAACACTACCCGCTGTAAACTTGGTTGTGTCTACTCCCGACCTTTGAAGCATTGCCTTAACCCACCGGGCAATGGTGTCCTTAGTGACAGACTTGTGTGGCCTAACGTAGCTGAGGAGTAATCCATCATCATCTTGGGAAAGCCCCCGTCTGAGCTCCTCCGTTCTTGCTAGGTAATGCTGTAATGTAACACATACACATAAACTAGTGTCCCTGGAATAGGCTTGAAACTTAACTGAACGGACATTAAACGTGGGCCTGCACTGCTTAACGTTACCCATTAACTGAACTGAAATAGAATCTTGCTCTATGCGAATGCCATTTTTAACCAAAAGATGTAAAGTTTGAACTCTTGCAGCTTGGGTCAGTGCCATTAACATAACAAGTTTAAATGTCATATCCCTAAGGGTTAGTGTATGCAATGGGTACATAGATTTCAATTCCCTCAGAACTGGTTGAACGTCCCATGTTTCCGTGTATCTAGGTAAGGGTGGTCGCAAATTAAATACTCCTTTCATGAACCTGAGGACCAAGGGGTGATTACCCGCTCTGCAGCCATTCACCACAATGCCTAATGACGAGAGAGCACTTCTTGCCGTGTTGATGGTTTCATAACCCACATTCCTGTTAAAAGTTTCAGACAAAAAATTTATAATGTTTGAGACAGTGGGATTAAAGGGACTAACGTTCCATTTATCACAAAATTGTGTCCATCTCTTAAGGTGCGGTCGGTATTGTTTCTCGGTACCTGGTTTCCAAGAGTGCTCCCTGAAAGTAAGCACGCCATCAGTTGTTTGTGGCGCATGATCGGGTGCTCCTCCCCTGATGACGGGTGTACGAGCACCGCTTTCTTCTGCGTAATGAGGCGAGGGTAATCGATGAGCATCCCGAGCAATGTGCCCATCCATGGTTGTGATAGCCACAGGGGAACAACCATCCACACTCTCGCTCCTTCTGCTTTCAACTTCTGCAGGCACCTAGCAATTAATGAAAATGGTGGAAATATGTAAGAGAGCTTGAAACTTGCCCAACTTAAGGAGAATGCATCCAAATGTGTTGCCCCCGGGTCTGGTTTCCAGGAGCAATAAGAAGGTACTTGCTTATTAAGCCTAGAAGCAAACAAGTCAATAACTGGTGTACCAAACACTTTACACAACTGTTGGAAAATACGTTCATCAAGTTTCCATTCATGCCTGTCGTTAACCAAGCGTGACGCCATGTCTGCCAGAGTGTTAACCTTACCTGGTATATGTGAACACGTGATCCAAGCATTTGAATTTAGGTAGCAATCTCATTGCAAATTATAGACTTTGTACCACCCATTTCATTCACATACGTCATTGCAGTGGTGTTATCACAGTAAACTTTAATGTGTTTTCCTGTAAGTACTGGTGTAAATCCTTGCAACACCAATAAAATAGCTTTAAGCTCCAAAGCATTAATGTGCAATAACTTTTCTGCTATAGACCAACTACCAGAAACAGACTGACGATTCACGTGGCCCCCCCAACCTGTGGTGGAAGCATCAGTGTAGATGTCAATGTCAGTGCCAGGACGAAAAATTTTCCTATCTTGTGTCGAGATGTTGTCGATCCACCATTGAAGGTCTGTTTTCATTCCTTCTGTAATTTTCATATAACTATTAAAGTTACCTTGTTCACACTGCAAAGCTGCAATTTTTTCTGCTTCTAATTGTCTATAATGCAGCTTACCCAGCTCCACCGCTGGAAAAGCAGCCACCAAAAGACCTGTAACCCTAGCTACTTCTCTAATCTTATCTCTACTTTTGTTCCTAAGTTTCTCACATGCTTGAATGACTTTCAGAATCCTGCGTTCAGGTAAAGAAATGGTCATAGTATTAGTGTCAATAATGTTCCCCAAGTATTCAATGGACTGAGTGGGCTTCAACACCGACTTTTCTACATTGATGCAAAAACCAAGTCTCTGTAGTAATTCAATAGTATCAGTGACACAAGCAAGACATCCTGTCTTAGACTTGTTACAAATCAGAGTATCATCAATGAAACTGGTAATAGAGTAGCCCTTTCCTCTCAGTGCAGCAAAGACCGGTTTCATCAATTTGGTGAAAATTCTAGGACCTTCGGAAATACCATTGGGTAGACAAGTAAACTGGTAAATGTTGTCCTCCCACTTAAAACACAAAAATTGTTGTTGTTCTTCTGCAACCTGCACAGTATAATAAGCATGTCTGAGGTCTACTGAAGCTAGGTAGTCCCCTTCATTGACCAGTCTAATGGCTTGCTCAAAGTTCTCCATTTTAAAGTGCTTATATGGTATGTGTTTGTTAAGTTCTTCCAAATTAAGCACCATCCTATTCCCACCATCTTTTTTCGGTCTCAAGAAAATGGGGAAAAGAAGTTGCTCCTTCCTTCTCCGTGTATGAACAATATAACATTGAGCTCCAAAAGTTTCCTGATCTCATCATTAATAATTGCCTGTTCTTCTAAATTAAACTTATACGTTAACTCACGTAAAAATAAATGCCCAATGTCATCAACATTAATGTTCAGGTGACAGTGCTGCACCATGTCCAAAATTACAGGGTCATTGGTAATTTTCTGCCACTCATGCAAAAAGTAGTGCAGCCTGCCTGCTACAAAATTTGTACTAACCTCACTTATTGTCGGGGCCTTTGGTGACCCCGACCTTTGGCGTTTTTTGTCTCTGCGTCCAGGCGTGACAAGTACAGCCTCTGGCCCCCACGGAAACCCCACCTCTGCGGGGCGTAGGGCTGGAACCGCGCTGCATGGCTCCGAAACGTGGTTTTACCCCAGAAGCTTCTGGGCCTGCCACTGGCGAATTTCCACGGGAAAGGAGTCTTCTTGGTAGTGATCTTGTTTTTCAGTTTTTCAGTTTCCTCGATCTACTTGGCTGATTGAGACACATCATCACCAAACAAAAACCGGGTCATAGGTACTTTGTCCGAACACAAATGGGCATATTTCTGGTTAATCTCACGCTTCATAACGAAGCGCCTCGCCAGGTTGGTCCTATGGTTAGCATGACCCAGCAGCGCCAAGGCACCATTAATCTTGCCTACTTCCTGCGCAACCACTGGGTTCCCAACATCCTGTGCCACCTTATCCAGCACTAAGAGGGACTTGGTGATAATAGAACCCGCAGAAATAATGTCAGCACTTACTTCCTTCAGTCGGGAGTCGGCTTTCCTTGCGTCCGTCTTCAAGGCTCCCAAGATCTGTGGGTTGCATTCCACTGGTGCAAGTGCAGGACAATTGTTAGGACGCCTGGTGACCGGGTCCTCCGCAATCGCCTTGTAGTCCTCCTCCTGCAGACCTTTATCAAAGCAGAAGTTAACCATAGCAGCCACCTGCGGGTCAATATCCTCTGAGACACTGTCAAGGGACCCGAAAGCCTTGGCAGCCTGCAGCAAAACACTGCTGCCCGGAGAAAACTCCTTAACCTCCCCGTCATCACTACTGGAGTCCACAAAGCCCGAAAAAGCAGCGGGCGAAACTGGTGGCTGTTGTCCTGAAGTGCTCGCCTGGAAATTCACTCGTTGAAGTTGTGGAGAAGGAGCCCTGTTAGCAGTCAGTTTTGCAACATCACCTTTCAAGCGTGCCAATTCGTCCAACACCACTTGCCAGGAAGGTACAGGCAAACCGTCCCGTGTAGGGGATGCCTGGGGCCGAGCATGTTTAATGCGCCGACGTGATTTTTTTACACTGTGGCGGCGACCTTGATCCGCCTGCCGCCTCGCCGGGGATTCACTGGAGCTACCACTACTAGCACGGGAAAAAAGAAAACAATAATAAAAAAGAAAAAGCCCGCTACTCGCTGCTCCTAATAAAGAAACAAAAGAGGTGGCCGAAAGCAAGATCAAATACGGGAGGAGAGATGTCCTGATACCCTCCTCTTGAAAGAGTTCAAGTCGTAGGCAGGAGGAAATACAGATGAAGGAAGATTGTTCCAGAGTTTACCAGGGTGAGGGGTGAAAGAGTGAAGATGCTGGTTAACTCTTGCATAAGGGGTTTGGATAGTATAGGGATGAGCATGAGTAGAAAGTCGAGTGCAGCGGGGCCGTGGGAGGGGGAGAGGCATGCAGTTAGCAAGCTCAGAAGAGAAGTCAGCGTGGAAATATCGATAGAAGATAGAAAGAGAGGCAACATTGCGGCGGAATTTAAGAGGTAGAAGACTATCAGTATGAGGAGGAGAGCTGATGAGACGAAGAGCCTTAGCCTCCACTCTGTCCAGAAGAGCTGTGTGAGTGGAGCCCCCCCACACATGAGATGCATACTCCATACGAGGGCGGACAAGGCCCCTGTATATGGACAGCAACTGTGCAGGGGAGAAGAACAGGCGGAGACGGTACAGAACGCCCAGCCTCAAGGAAGCTGATTTAGTAAGAGATGAGATATGAAGTTTCCAGTTGAGATTTTGAATTAAGGATAGACCGAGGATGTTTAGTGTTGAGGAAGGTGATAGCTGGGTGTTGTCAAAGAATAGGGGATAGTTGTTTGGAAGATTGTGTCGAGTGGATAGGTGGAGAAACTGTTTTTGAGGCGTTGAAGGACACCAGGTTCCTCTTGCCCCAATCGGAAATAATAGTAAGGTCTGAGGCTAAGCGTTCTGCAGCCTCCAGCCTTGAGTCGTTAAGTTCCTGTAGGGTGGGTCTTCTATTAAAAGAAGTTGAGTAATGCAGAGTGGAATCATCGGCGTAGGAATGGATAGGACAGTTCGTTTTGGAAAGAAGATCATTAATGAACAACAGAAAAAGAGTGGGAGATAGGACAGAACCCTGTGGGACACCACTGTTAATAGATTTAGGGGAAGAACAGTGACCGTCTACCACGGCATAAATAGAACGGTCAGAAAGGAAACTGGAGATAAAGGTACAGAGAGAAGGATAGAAACCGTAGGAGGGTAGTTTGGAAAGCAAAGATTTGTGCCAGACCCTATCAAAAGCTTTAGATATGTTCAGCGCAATAGCAAAAGTTTCACCGAAACGGCTAAGAGAGGATGACCATGAGTCACTTAAGAAGGCTAGGAGATCACCAGTAGAACGCCCCTTGCGGAACCCATACTGGCGATCAGATAGAAGGTCAGAAGTGGAAAGGTGCTTTTGAATCTTCCGGTTAAGGATTGATTCAAAAGCTTTAGATAGAAAAAAAAGTAAAGCTATAGGACGGTAGTTTGAGGGATTGGAGCGGTCACCCTTCTTAGGCACAGGCTGTATGAAGGCATACTTCCAGCAAGAAGGAAAGGTAGATGTTGACAGGCAGAGGCGAAAGAGTTTGACCAGGCAGGGTGACAGCACAGAGGCACAGTTTTTAAGGACAATAGGAGGCACTCCATCAGGTCCATAAGCCTTCTGAGGATTGAGGCCAGAGAGGGCATAGAATATATATATATATATATATATATATATATATATATATATATATATATATATATATATATATATATATATATATATATATATATATATATATATATCCCATGTCCTCACTAACCGTTTCCCTATTGTCAAACCAACACCGGAGAGTAGTTCAGCATGCTCTCTAAAGACAGATCCTCTCTTTATCCACACCACACTACATTCACACAACATATACACCTTTTCCTAAAATTAAAATTTCAAAATGGCGCACCTACATCAAGCCTCGGAGTCCCCGCCTGGGGACGGGGACCACAAATTCCCCCAGGGAGGACTCCCCTTCTGGCTGCCGACCCGAGAGGTGTCTTGATAACTCCTCGAACCTCTTTCTTCTCAATTTCTGCAACATTCGCGGTCTTCGCTCTAATTTTCATTCTGTGGAACATCATCTCTCCTCCTCTAAACCTCACCTTCTCTTCCTTACCGAAACACAGGTTTCTGAGGCTACTGACAGCAATCTCTACTCTGTTCCCTCCTACTATCTCTATCCTAAATTTCAATCCAAAGCTGGATGTTGCGCCTACGTGCGCAACGACATCACTTGCTCTCGTGCCCACAACCTTGACTTCTGAATTTTCTACCATCTGGCTAAGACTTCATTGTCATTCTATTACTAAATACATCTGTGCTGTTTATCTCTCATCTAACTCTACCAACTATGTAAAATTCTTTGACTATTTGAATTCTAAAGTGGAGCACATCTTGATCCACTCTCCCTTCGCTGAAATCTCCATTCTAGGAGATTTCAATGTTCACCACCAGCTTTGGCTTTCATCCTATCCTGTCCTATATCCCACTCTTTTTCTGTTGTTCATTGATGATCTTCTTTCCAAAATGAACTGTCCTATCCATTCCTATGCCGATGATTCCACTCTACATTACTCAACTTCTTTTAATAGAAGACCCACCCTACAGGAACTTAACGACTCAAGGCTGGAGGCTGCAGAACGCTTAGCCTCAGACCTTACTATTATTTCCGATTGGGGCAAGAGGAACCTGGTATCCTTCAACGCCTCAAAAACACAGTTTCTCCACCTCTCCACTCGACACAATCTTCCAAACAACTATCCCATTATTCTTTGACAACACCCAGCTAGCACCTTCCTCAACACTAAACATCCTCGGTCTATCCTTAGCTCAAAATCTCAACTGGAAACTTCATATCTCATCTCTTACTAAATCAGCTTCCTCGAAGCTGGTCGTTCTGTACCGTCTCCGCCAGTTCTTCTCCCCTGCACAGTTGCTGTCCATATACAGGGGCCTTGTCCGCCCTCGTATGGAGTATGCATCTCATGTGTGGGGGGGCTCCACTCACACAGCTCTTCTGGACAGAGTGGAGGCTAAGGCTCTTCGTCTCATCAGCTCTCCTCCTCATACTGATAGTCTTCTACCTCTTAAATTCCGCCGCAATGTTGCCTCTCTTTCTATCTTCTATCGATATTTCCACGCTGACTTCTCTTCTGAGCTTGCTAACTGCATGCCTCTCCCCCTCCCACGGCCCCGCTGCACTCGACTTTCTACTCATGCTCATCCCTATACTGTCCAAACCCCTTATGCAAGAGTTAACCAGCATCTTCACTCTTTCACCCCTTACCCTGGTAAACTCTGGAACAATCTTCCTTCATCTGTATTTCCTCCTGCCTACCACTTGAACTCTTTCAAGAGGAGGGTATCAGGACATCTCTCCTCCCGTATTTGATCTATCTTTCGGCCACCTCTTTTGTTTATTTTTTAGGAGCAGCGAGTAGCGGGCTTTTTTTTTTTTATCATTGTTCTCTTTTTTTGTGTGCCCTTGAGCTGCCTCCTTTGTTATAAAAAAAAATATATATATATATATATATATATATATATATATATATATATATATATATATATATATATATATATATATTTATTTATTTATTTATTTTATTTATTTATTTTTATTTATTTTTTTTTTTTACAGCTACGGAGACAGTTCAAGGGCGTAATGAAAAAAATAAAAAAGGCCCGCTACTTACTGCTCCAGAACAGAGGTTAAAGGAGTGTTCAAAATCAGAGGTCAATTTCGGGAGGAGAGGTGTTCTGATACCCTCCTCTTGAAAGAGTTCAAGTCATAGGCAGGAAGAAATACAGATGAAGGAAGATTGTTCCAGAGTTTACCAGCGTGAGGGATGAAAGAATGAAGATGCTGGTTAACTCTTGCATAAGGGGTTTGGACAGTATAGGGATGAGCATGAGTAGAAAGTCTTGTGCAGCGGGGCCGCGGGAGGACGGGAGCATGCAGTTAGCAAGTTCAGAAGAGAAGTCAGTATGAAAATATCGATAGAAGATAGAAAGAGAGGCAACATGGCGGCGGAATTTGAGAGGTAGAATACTATCAGTATGAAGAGGAGAGCTGATGAGACGAAGACCCTTTGATTCCACTCTGTCAAGGAGAGGTGTGTGAGTGGACCTCCCCCACACAATGAGATGCATACTCCATACGAGGGCGGACAAGGCCCCTGTAAATGGACAGCAACTGTGCGGGGGAGAAGAACTGGCGGAGACGGTACAGAACGACTAGCCTCGAGGAAGCTGATTTAGTAAGAGATGAGATATGAAGTTTCCAGTTGAGATTTTGAGTTAAGGATAGACCGAGGATGATTAGTGTTGAGGAAGGTGATAGCTGGGTGTTGTCAAAGAATAGGGGATAGTTGTTTGGAAGATTGTGTCGAGTGGATAGGTGGAGAAGCTGTGTATTTGAGGCGTTGAAGGACACCAGGTTCCTCTTGCCCCAATCGGAAATAATAGTAAGGTCTGAGGCTAAGCGTTCTGTTGCCTCCAGCCTTGAGTCGTTAAGTTCCTGTAGGGTGGGTCTTCTATTAAAAGAAGTTGAGTAATGCAGAGTGGAATCATGGAATCATGGAATGGATAGCACAGTTCGTTTTGGAAAGAAGATCATCAATGAACAACAGAAGAGAGAGGAGATAGAGAGAACCCTGTGGGACACCACTGTTAATAGGTTTAGGGAAGAACAGTGACCGTCTACCACAACAGAAAGAAAGGAAACTGGAGATAAAGGTACAGAGATAAGGATAGAAACCGTAGGAGGATAGTTTGAAAGCAAAGATTTGTTTGGAAAGCAGATTTGATATGTATCAAAAAGCTTTTGATATCCAGCGCAATAGCAAAGTTTCACCGTAACGGCTAAGAGAGGATGACCAAGAGTCAGTTGAGAAGGCTAGGAGATCACCAGTAGAACGCCCCTTGCGGAACCCATACTGGCGATCAGATAGAAGGTCAGAAGTTGAAAGGTGCTTTTGAATCTTCCGGTTAAGGGTATATATATATATATATATATATATATATATATATATATATATATATATATAAATATATATATATATATATATATATATCTATATATATATATTATATATATATGAGAAGAGGGCGAGAGGAGCCAGTCCCAGTCATAGTAAGTCATAGTTACTTAGTAGTCAGTGAAGAGTCAGAGTGAATTGTACTAAGGAGGAATATTAAACTTCAGAAGTTGTTCAAGGTGTTTTACATATCTCCCTCCCACGGAGTCTCCTGACGGCGACACGGAACCCAAGTAACACGTCCGGCATAACAATATCTTTGCCTAACCTCTGAGTATAGTGTATAATAATAATAATAATGTTGTGCTGGAAGCTTCCCCCGGCGTCCATGGGGCTCTAGAAGGCTCCGGGAAGAGCGAGCAAGGGGGCGGGGAGCAAAGCCTCGTCCGCGCCCCGCGGGGCGCGGCCAGGCGCCAGGCGGGAAGTGTTGCCAACTCGCACATACTTTTGCTACATGATCTTGTATGATCTAAAATATACTGTAACATTCTAGACTGTACTGTTCTGGATATATATAGGAGAAGAGGGCGAGAGGAGGGCAGTCCCAGTCATAGTAAGCTAGTGGTAAGTGAAGAGTCAAAGTGAAGTGTACTACTAAGGAAGAATATTAAACTACAGAAATTGTGCAAAGTGTTTACATATCTCCCTCCCACGGAGTCTCCTGGCGGCGACACGGAACCCAAGTAACACGTCCGGCATAACATTGGCGTCAGGAGTGTAGCCATTTGTTTTTCGCCATGAAGACTCGTTCCCAAGTTGCCCAGAGGGACATGTTGACTGAACTTTTGGAAGCCTTGAGACTACAGGGGGAGAAACAAGAAAGAGCACTCCAGGAACTCTAAGAACAACAAGAAAAAGCACACCAAGAACAGAAAGAGCACAGCTTCAACAAGAAGGAACACTCCAAGAACTCAAAGAACAACTAGAAGATCGCTTCACAGGATTACAGCTACAGCTAAAAGCGGTACAAGATGGAAGTGAATCAGTGCGAAGGGAAATGACTGATGTGACCACGAACTTGGGACAACGCCTGATAAAAGTGGAGAAAGAACACACAAATCTTCAACAAGAGATGGAGGTGGTACGAGAGACGAGACACAAAGAAATATTAGAAGTGCAGGGAAAGGTGAACCGTACTGAACAGGCAGTTTGTGATGTAAGTGACAGAGTGAAGGCCCTTGAAGACTGCTTGGCTGGAAACGGACAGCCAGTGCCTGCAGGGGCTAGTTGTACCCAAGATGCTTCTCATATGCAAGTCCGGGGTAGTTTGAGCGCTGTTTCGCCTGAGTTTATCCCCGCAAGAAGTTCCGCCAGCCCCATGAGTCTGCTGGGTTCGCCTGTTAGAAAGAAGCCTCAGGAGTTTGATGGCAAGGTCTCCTGGGAGGCTTACCGCGCTCAGTTTGAGCTGTTGGTAGCTCGGAACGGATGGGATGACCAAGAGTGCGCGGTACAGCTGGCCACTAGCCTGAAAGGGGCGGCGCTGGAGGTCCTTGCTCAACTCGACAATGCAACAAAGGGCAGCTACAGCGGGCTGGCACAGGCGCTGGAGCAACGATATGGGACCAAGCACCAGACCGAGCTCTTCAGGGTTAGGTTCAGAACCCGCAACAGGAGGCGCGGCGAGTCTCTTCAGGAACTCGCTCAGGACCTTGAGAGCATGGCGCACAAGGCATACCCAGGTGCCACCCCTGACCTGCTGATGGTTTTGCTGCGTGATCAATTCATCGATGCCCTGGACAGCCCTCAGCTGAAGACACAAGTGAACCAAGCTAAGCCAACATCAATGCAGGAAGCCCTGGCACGTGCCATGGAGTTTGAGTCCTTTGTTAGGTCTAGCTTGTCAAGCTTCAGGGACGACTCGACTTCTGGCTTTAGGGCACGAAAGGGCGCTGTTAGCGACACAAACAGGTTCCAAGGAACGTGCTGGTACTGCGAGAAGGTTGGGCAAAAAGGAGAACGAATGCTATAAGAGGAAGAAGGAATATGAAGGTGGCGTTAAGAAGAAGCCCAGAGAAGGACCCAAGTGCTGGACCTGTGGAGAAAAGGGGCACTGGAAGAAGGAGTGTCGGAAAACTGTGCCCCCGGCGAGGGACCACCACTCGGGAAACTAAGGAGGACTGGTTCACGGGGGCAACGACCAGTCTGTCCTGTACATGCCCCGAAGATATCAATGTGCAGGAGAACCACCTTTGTTATAGTAGGATATCAATGTATTATTATTATTTAATATCACCACGAATTAGGCATACAATTGTCAATGGAAAAACCCCACGACAGATAGATCACGCTACCTTATAGGAATGTCGTCCGTCAGTGTTTACCGTCTCAGTTTTGTATACTTAGCACTCCGATGGTGCGTGGAGGTCACCTTGACATACGTGACCAATTGTAACCATTATTTTCCAACCTGTAACTCGCCACTCCTTCACGAGAGTCCGACTGACACACAACGACAGTCGCTCTCGCTCCGTCGCTTCTTGTACATAAAGGCTACGAATATAATTCGCCTTAAGGAAGCTGAAGTCTTAATCAACACCCTTTAAACGCCCCCCGACAAGCCCGTTACATTTGGTTGGCAGCGGTCACCCCGCGCCTGTGCCTTCGCTACCTCGTTCTCCTCCAAGCCACGAGAACTCACCAACAAACTCCGGGGACAGGCGTACAAGGGAAGAAGGAGTCAACGCACCTGCCGTCCGCGGCACCGCACCTGCCGTCCGCGGCACCGCACCTGCCGTCCGCGGCAACGCGCCAGGCGCCAGCTACAAGCATCTCACAAGTCGCCACCTACGTGCAACTCACAAGGCGCCAGCTACAAGCATCTCACAAGTCGCCACCTACGTGCAACTCACAAGGCGCCAGCTACAAGCATCTCACAAGTCGCCACCTACGTGCAACTCACAAGGCGCCAGCTACAAGCATCTCACAAGTCGCCACCTACGTGCAACTCACAAGGCGCCAGCTACAAGCATCTCACAAGTCGCCACCTACGTGCAACTCACAAGGCGCCATCTACAAGCATCTCACAAGGCACCAGCTACGTGCATCTCACAAGTCGCCACCTACGTGCAACTCACCAGGCGCCGGCTACAAGCAACTCTACAGGCGTCCAGCCTCCAAGCCTCGAGCACACCAGCAGCAACTCTACAGGCGTCCAGCCTACAAGCCTACAGGCTACGGGCAACTCTACAGGCGTCCAGTCTACAAGCCTCGAGCACACCAGCTACAAGCAACTCTACAGGCGTCCAGTCTACAAGCCTCGAGCACACCAGCTACAAGCAACTCTACAGGCGTCCAGCCTACAAGCCTCGAGCACACCAGCTACAAGCAACTCTACAGGCGTCCAGTCTACAAGCCTCGAGCACACCAGCTACAAGCAACTCTACAGGCGTCCAGCCTACAAGCCTCGAGCACACCAGCTACAAGCAACTCTACAGGCGTCCAGCCTACAAGCCTCGAGCACACCAGCTACAAGCAACTCTATAGGCGTCAAGCCTACAAGCCCCGAGCACACCCTCCGGCCTACGCAGCCGAACGCGAGGGCCACAATCTACAAGCCGCTCCCCCGCTTCAAGCCAGCACTGCTACGAACACTGCAAGCCACTCCACGATACGGCGGAAGTATTCACACCAGCAAGGAGGAGGCACGCCCCGCTGACCTTGGGACACCCCGCATGCCCCTCGCTCCACAGCTGGCGGCACCACCGCCGCTGCCGGGAGCATCGGCCCAAACCTCTTCCGGCAAACAGTCAGCAAGGGTACCCGCGGCCATCTCCCGGTGACTGCAAGCTGTTCCCACTACCGTTTCTTGCAAGGCGTCTTCTCAAGAGGTTACACACCCAAGTCGTCTTCTCTGCCACAGCCGCCCATCTCTTACTATAACAAGGACGACGCGGCCATCATACGTCTGGCGGCGGTGTACCGGCTCCCAGTCGCGGCCGCTCAACTTGCTGGGTCAGCAGTTTTTCAACCGCCATTGCGAGTCCTCCGATATCAGCCCATGCCTCACCTCTCACCGCCGCTGTGGCCGCGGCCGAGGTTTCCTGACGCGCCTACAACGACTGCACGTCACCCAGGGCATCACAAGCCGTCGCCCTCTCCACTACATCAGCTGACTAATCTTGGTATTTGTGGATATTCCCTTCTTGTCCAAATATGCCGACTCGGCTCATTTTCATTATTATCCGTGCAGAGGCACGATTTTTTTTATTTCTGTGTTCCTAACACTGTTCTTCAGTCATAATTGTGAGAGTAACGTTCATTCGCATACGATATTGATTCTTTCTTATTGTTTGCTAGCGAGTCTATTGAGTATAGTGTGAGTTCCCTGATCAAATTTAATCTTCATCAGTGTGCCCTGCCTCCGTTTTCTTTTCACCGCTCGAGAGAAAACGTGAGCTTCATTGGTATACTCACTTAACATACCACTTTGTTTATATAGTTATTCTTTCTATATATACCCATATCATTAGGGCATTCCATTATAACCTTAACTTCTATTACGTCTATACAGGCACCTTGCTAGCCATTCTTTCTTGCCTTTTTAGGGTTTCAACGCAAACTATTCATTCATACACGTTCCGGTTATTGGTTCATATTTACAGCTATCAACATATGCTCCTATTTTGTAAATGATTTACACCATAGTATGAACAAAGACACTCTCGCTAAACTCGGCGACACCTTTAAACAGTTGGCTCGTCCTTCAAGTGAAGAGGGACTGGAACACGATACCACAACCGGTGAATTTACTAAGGTAATCTTCTGTTCAGGCACTCATTATTTATCAATTACAGGCCGCAGAATTCGTTCACCCCCGGGTTCGTCTGCATACTTACAACCCACTCAAGGTTCAAGGACACCCTCACCAGCATCCCCTCGCACCAGCCGCAGTATTACAGGCTCAAAGTAAGGTCTCTCTCACCTGTAGTTTTTGCAAGCAATCAGGACATTCTGAACATTCTTGCTTCGCGAAACGTAGGGAATCAACACCTTCAAGACAGGACTCAGATAGGAGGTCAGGAGGTTACAGGGGCGGGCATCATTCATCACACAGGAACCCTAGGCCAAACCATCAGCGGAAGGCTGCCTTTTGCCATATCCACGGGAATTGTTTTCATGATTCAGACAGTTGTTCTGCAATACAAAAGGCCAAGGAGGAACAGAAGTACAAGTCCTCAGCGGACAGTAATCCACTCGACTCTTCTCAGAATAAAAAGACATGACTTCGTGACAGCCCCGAGGCGTACATCCAAGTGTCCCTTAAGGAAAATACTAATTGGGAGCAACTTGACTCCGTCATTGCCGCCTTGGGACGGACAAGCATAATTGCCCTCCCTTGCAAGGTGGGCAACACTTCACTCACCTTAGCGGTTGACACAGGTGCCACAGTCAATGTCATATCCGACTCCGCTTACAGGTCACTGACACGACAAGCGAGTGGGGAAAATTGGCCGCTCCAAGAGAACGACCTGAATGTGATAGGCGTGACGGGCACCACTTTGGGAATCCTTGGGCGGGTACCGCTAACAGTCAGCTTACATGAAAAAGTATGTCCCTTTCGAGATTTCTTTTATGTCTCTAGCAGGTTTGCTTTACCTGTGGATGGGATCTTAGGATTGAACGCCATGAAAGACCTGCACATCGCCATAAACCCTGTAAGCAACGCGATCGTGTATCAAGGCCGACGCATACAGGGGATGGTCAATCCATCGCCTCTGTCAACTGTAATCTCACCCTCAGAGGTGGAAAATGACCAACCCACCACAGACTCAGGGGCTGCCACCGCCCAAGTGTCCCCTCTTACGGTCAAACCACACGAAACCATTGCAGACTTGTGGCGGACAGTAACGGCAGTCGTAGAAGGTCCTCATATAGTTCCGGATCGTGCTGCAAAACTTGTTAAAATCCGTTTGCCTAACGCCCCTCCGGCGGGCAGTGATGTGTGTATCGACGGAGTTCCTCACGTACACCGTGTGACGGTGGAGGTAACTCTTGCAACAGTCAAGGAGGGAGGTTTTGCAGAGGCATTGGTAATAAACACGTCTGGATCCCCTGTATCCTTAAAACACGGTGTTCGATTATGCCAGTGTCTAATGTATGGGAGAAATGTCGCCCCGGAACCAGCTGAATACCCTTCAGCCCAAGTCTCAGGCATAACCTCGGCGTGTCAGGCTTCTCCCGAACAAGACACAGCTAATTTAGAGTCGTTCCTAAAAGTTGCACACTATTCCTAAATTAAGCCAACCTTAGTCCAGCTTCTGGAACATTATCGGGGGGCGCTTGCTCTACCAGGCGAGCCGCTTGGAGTTACGCAGTGTGCTGAACACCACATTAAGTTAAAACCCAATACAAATCCTGTATATATCAATGCGTACAAGCTCCCCCACAGTCAGAGGGAGGTGGTGCAACAACTTATCTCTGAAATGTTAGAACAAGGTGTCATCAAAGAATCGAATTCCCCGTGGAATTCACCCTTGTTCCTGGTTCCAAAGAATGACGGCTCTTATCGTCCTGTGATTGATTTCCGGCGTGTGAACACCGCGACCGTGGATGATCATTTTCCGCTTCCCGTTCTTAGAGATCTTCTGATGTGTCTCGGTAGAGGAAATAAAGTCTTTACGAGTCTTGATCTGGTCAGTGGCTACTGGCAACTGCCCATGGCCCCCGAGTCACGTGAAATAACGGCTTTCAGCACGCCTCATGGCCACTATGAGTGGACGAGGATGCCGTTCGGGCTCAAAGGAGCTCCCTTGACCTTCCAAAGGACAATGAACAGTATTTTTGGTGACTTGCTGGGCAACTCTGTCTATGTGTATTTAGACGACATCATCATAGCAAGTAAAGACGTGCATGCACACATGGAAACACTAAAAGCAGTCCTACACAGACTTCAAGAGGTCGGATTAAAGCTCAAAATCACCAAATGTGAGTTTTTAAAGCCTCGGATCAAGTTCTTGGGGCATGTCGTGGACGAATTCGGCATCCATACAGTGGACGACAAAATAAAGGCTATTGCCGAGTTCCCTCAGCCAACGTCTGCGGACAAGGTACGGTATTTCTTGGGTGTCGCAGGTTATTACAGGCCTTTCATTAAGGATTTCGCAGCTCGCGCGAGTCCCCTAACCCATCTTTTAAAGAAAGACGTACCATTTCAGTGGCTCCCAGCTCAACAAACGAGTTTTGAGGATTTAAAGAAAGCGCTTACACGGGCTCCGGTCCTTGTCTTTCCGGATTTCAAGGACCCCTTTCAGCTTTGTACCGACGCTTCGGCTAGTGGAGTAGGAGCCGCGCTGATGCAAACAGATATGTCCGGCAAAAAGCATGTGATAGCGTTCGCCAGTCGAGTACTTACAGCTCCGGAAAAGAACTATTCTGTTACCCACCTAGAGGCTCTTGCCATTGTGTGGGCTCTGAAGCATTTTCGTGACATTGTGATGGGGTACAAAATTGTGGTGTTTACGGACCACGCGGCCATAACTGATCTTTTCAAGGGAAAAAAACCTACACGGTCGTCTGGCAAGATGGTTCTTAACGATCCAAGCATACAATCCGGAGATAAAATACATCACCGGGAAAACAAATGTGGTCGCAGATGCCTTATCTCGGAATGTTCCGATAGGCGCGATTACCACCCCAGAGGTCATCCACAACTTCACTTCACCTGAGCTACACACTGCTCAGCGTGACCACCCTGTGTGGAAGAGGTTAATTTATGCCCTCGAGTCGGGAGACGAATCAAACCTTCCTGACTTGCCAGTTCCCTTTCACAATTCTTCCTATCAGAGGACAACCTCCTTTGTAGGTCATGGCCAAACCGGTACCTATAGACCAACTGGTCATCCCAGACATATACGTCCCCGTGACGCTTAAGCTGGTCCATAACACACCCATTGCGGGTCACCCAGGAAGAGACAAGACGCTATCTGTCACCAGACGAAAATTCTACTGGCCCACATTACGGGTTGATGGAGAAAAACATGTCGCACATTGCGTCGTTTGTGCTAAGCACAAGGGGTCCGTCAAAGGGCCCGCACCTATGTTGCAATACCCAGTACCAGAGGCGCCCTGGGCTGTTGGTAATATAGACTTACTACAGCTCCCCAGAGCCAACATGGCTCGCGCTACTTATTGGTGTGCGTCGACCAGTTCTCTAGGTTTCTAGTTCTAGCGCCTCTCAAGGACAAGACAGCCACACGCGTGGCCCATGCCCTCGTGACTCACGTGTTGTGTCCACATTCGTCTCCTCGAATTCTTCTGAGTGACAATGGCACCGAGTTTAGGAACTCAGTATTGAGCGAAATATGCGCTCAGTTTCACATCACGCAATCCTTCATCACAGCTTACCACCCAGCTGCTAATGGGTTGGCGGAGAGGGCTAATAGGAAAATCTTACAGGTCCTCAGGCCTATCGTGAACGATCTCCACGATAATTGGGAGGATTGGCTATCGCATATAGCCGCTTCCATAAATACGTCGGTAAACGACTTTACGGGAAGTCTCCTACTACATCTTGTATGGGGTGGAGAAACGTCTTCCGTACGACTTCCTAACAACCCCACAGCAACCTCTCTACAACATTGATAGGTACGCACAACAGCAGATGCATATGTTTTCCAAGATACACTCAGAAGTTAGGTGTACGTTAAAAGCTACGAAGGTTGAAATGATGTCAAAACAACACAAACAGGCCGTCCCGGTGTATTTCAAAGAGGGTGACACAGTCATGATTAAGCAAGCGGAAAGGAGTTCGAAACTGGGGGCTAAATTTGTGGGTCCTTACCGAGTTGTTCGGAATGTCAGGGGAAATCGGTTCGAGGTTCTCGAGTCGAATAGTGGAGTCAGTCTAGAAGTTCACAGTGATCGTCTGAAAGTAATTCCTCACCTTTGGACCTTGATATTGGTACTTCCCCTCAGAGTCAAATGTTCAACAAGATAATCCCAACACCCATAGCTATAACTTGAGACCACGGGTTTAAATACTTCATTCCCACCACTTTCAGATCATGATGTTGCGTTTTCTGACCATCTTATTGTCCCTCGGCTCCCTGCTTGCAACAACACCCATCCACCTGAAGCCTGGTGCCCTCACGGCACACATAGGAGAGGTCTTCCTCATAGAAGATGTGCTCCTCGTAAAATATCCATATACTTCCTTGACCAACACCACGGACACAATCAGGATAGTCTCAGAAAAACTACTCGGCATGGCAGACGCCATCCGGGCTACCAAGACTAGGGAATCAAAGGCTCCTTCTAGTACCAACTCTCTGACTCTTTTTCAACTACTGGAGGATAGGATTCTGTTCTTACGGGGAAAAGTTGATGAGGTAAACATGGATTATAGTTTTCACTCAGTTCACTCGGGTAAAGAGGGGGTTGCTCAACATCGTTTGGTCCGCATCAAAGTTCCTTTTCGGTACGGCTACCGACGAGGACGTTCGCGATTTGCGGTACCACTAAGCTCATGTACTTTCCTTTGCTGCTCGAAATCGCAGGGTGATCAACGCCAATTGAAAACTTGCGCAATTGCATACTAACATTGAGGAACTGCTAGAGCAGACAAATAAGATGGTAGAGGTTATCAACATAGTTGTCAAACAGATCGACCAGGTGAATCAGTTTCTCCTAGATCAGGCCTTGCATGTATTGGAAAACGTCATTAGCTCCGTCGCAACGGCAAATCAGCAGGTTATTAGCAACATGGTTGATGCAGCGCACGGTAGAGTCACACCTGCCTTGTTCCCTCTACACGATTTGAGAACGACTGTCCAGATCGGGTATCAAAATTATAGCCTGACGCCTTTATTCACCCCGGACATGAGTCAATATTTTTACCCCTTGATTGAGTCCAGCCTCACCCCTGATGCCATAATCATTCATGTTCCCTTTCAGACGGCGGACGTGTTTGAGGCACACGAAATTGTCCCGTTCCCTTTTTCGGCAACGGACAGTGTGTTGGCCCTGGACACGTCCCCGTCTCTTGTTCTAATCGCGAAGGATTTCGCTCTGTATTCAACGGGTAGCTACTCACTCTTGCAGTATTGCAAGGAGACGGTCTTCGGGCGATTCTATTGCTCTGCGTCTCTCTTTGCCTTCCTTCCAGTTCGGGGAGGGGTATGCGAGATCGCCCTCACCCGCGTGAACGCGTCTGACGCTCTTTCCCTGTGCCCTTACAAGCAGCTAACACCAACGCCTGTTTTCCATAAGAACTTTCACGGTCTGCATTATTTTTATTTCCCTCAGTCCTTCTATGTATCGGTCATCTGCCCGGAGGGTACCACTTATCAACGGGTTACTGGTCACTATGCCATAGCGGAAGCATGCTATATCCGCTCCACTAACATAACAACGTACCCGTCCCGGATTCGTCTGGTTTTCACGGCCAATATTTCCCATCGAGTGTTTCCTCTACGGTCTCTCGATGACATTCATTTCTCCAGCATCTCGTATGTGACTAATTCCCTTAATTCATTGTCTTTCGCGAACAAAACAGAGTTTGCGGAAACCCTGGAGGAAACGCTGCCTGATTATTTGCATCTCCCCTACCTGTACCCTGGATTTTTTGTACCAATGTTTCTGATGTTCGTCAGTCTCGTCGTCATGTGCTACCTTATTAGGAGAAACTCTGTCCTGCACGATTATTTGGTTGTGCAGACACGGCGACTGGATGCCGGGAGGCCACTGGCAAGGTAGTTTTTCCTTTTCTCAGACAAGTCAGGGGACGGAAACCTGGCTGCTCCTATACTTAACATTGTACTGTGTTTCACTACTGTATTTTTTTTTAGGAGCTAGATCAACGTTTCATTGTCTGTAACTATGCCAGTTGATAGTTTCTTATACATGTGTCCTTATATTTATCTTTTGAGAGGTTTCTTATGTTTCATGTCACACACGTTGTGGTTTCCCTCTCCCTATTTATATTATAATTCCACATCTGTTCTTACATAGCCAGTGTTTTAATATAATTGCATCATAGGCAGTCTGCTTGACAAACTCTCACTATGTATGTTCATGGTACCTAGACTGCTATTTCGATTTTTATATATCGCGAGGTCGCGATCACTGGTAGGTGACCGAGCAGTGTTATAGTAGGATATCAATGTATTATTATTATTTAATATCACCACGAATTAGGCATACAATTGTCAATGGAAAAACCCCACGACAGATAGATCACGCCACCTTATAGGAATGTCGTCCGTCAGTGTTTACCGTCTCAGTTTTGTATACTTAGCACTCCGATGGTGCGTGGAGGTCACCTTGACATACGTGACCAATTGTAACCATTATTTTCCAACCTGTAACTCGCCACTCCTTCACGAGAGTCCGACTGACACACAACGACAGTCGCTCTCGCTCCGTCGCTTCTTGTACATAAAGGCTACGAATATAATTCGCCTTAAGGAAGCTGAAGTCTTAATCAACACCCTTTAAACGCCCCCCGACAAGCCCGTTACACCTTGACGAGCTGCCAAGTGGAGGGCAAGGTATCCGGAGTGTTGTGGCCTGTGGTCGTCGACACAGGCTCGGAACGCACATTGGTGCGGCCTGACGTGGTGAGTCATCGTCGGCTTCCTAAGACGTCGCATCGACTCTGCGGAGTCACTGAACACTATGCAGAGCTCAGAGGCCCAGTGGACGTGAAGTTTGAGCTCGGAGGAAAGGAAGAGTCCCTCTCTGTGTACGTGGCTGACATGGACGACCCCTGCATTCTAGGTATGGATTATCTTGTCTCCCACAGGTGCGAGCTGGACTTTCGCGCTAAGCAGCTGACTGTAGGAGGAAGGAGGGTGCCACTGACGACTGTGAACAAGGAAGACCTGCCAGTGACGGTCAAGCGCACCACCATTATCCCTGCGAGGTCGGAGATGCTGTTACCCTGTCAAATTACGGGTGCCCACCCGGCTAGCCTGTGTGTGGTAGAGTGGAAGTCGATGTCCGGTAGAAAACGGGGTGATTGTAGGCAGTACTTTGGTAGACCCTGCTGCAGCGGAAGTGCCTGTCGTCGTGGCCAATGTCTCCTTCAGCCCAAAGAAAATAGAACAAGGGACCATGGTGGGGTTGTGCCAAGAGATCGACCAGGAACCGAGAACCTGTGTCTGCATGAGAACCCTGACGAAGCCCCAGGAGGAGCTGCCCGACTACCTGCGCGACCTGTTTGACAGGAGCTCCAAGTGTCTAGAGGAGCCCCAAGTGGAACAGCTCAGGGAGCTTCTCGTGAGGAATGCAGATGTGTTTTCCACAGGAGACCTGGACTTGGGGTGTACGGACCTGGTAGAGCACCACATCGACACAGGTAGCCACCGCCCAGTGAAGCAAGTTTCTCGAAGGATGGCACCAGCCCATCGCAAGGAGATGGATGAGGGAATGGATGATCTCCGGCAACAGGGGTTAATCGAGCGGTCCAGCAGCCCGTGGGCGTCTGCTGTAGTGCTCGTCAGGAAAAAGGACGGTTCCCTCAGGTGCTGCGTGGACTACCGAGCCCTCAACGATCTCACCATCAAGGATTCATACCCACTCCCACGGATCGATGACACGCTCGACGCCTTGGTGGGTTCCAAGTGGTTTTCAACACTGGATATGAAGTCTGGGTATCACCAATTCAAAATGGCGGAGCAGGACAAAGAGAAAACAGCCTTCTCCGACGGTCAAGGCCTGTGGCAGTTTAAGGTCATGCCCTTTGGCCTGTGCAACGCGCCGGCCACGTTTGAGCGGCTGATGGAGAGGGTGCTGGAGGGACCTCACTGGAAGACGGTACTCATCTACCTCGACGACGTGATTGTCTTTGGCCAGACCTTCGAGCGGGAGATGGAAAGGCTATCAGAGGTTTTCGGCCGGTTTAGAGCTGCACACCTTAAGCTCAGCCCGAAGAAATGCTGTCTGTTCCAAAAGGAGGTCCAATACTTGGGACACATCGTGAGTGAGGCTGGAGTACGCACTGATCCTGAGAAGGTGGCTGCGGTAAAGGACTGGCCGACACCCACCAACGTGAAGGAGCTGCGGAGCTTCCTCGGGTTGTGCTCATACTACCGCAGGTTTGTGAAAGGCTTCGCTACGATTGCTGCACCACTGCACCTCCTGACCTCCTGAAGAAGAAGTGTTTGAGAGCAAGTTTGAGTGGACAGCGGAAACTCAGGTTTCCTTTGAGAAGCTCAAGGAGGCCCTCATCAGCTCGCCCGTACTCACCAACCCAGACCCCTCTAAGCCTTTTATACTGGATTGTGATGCCAGTGATGAGGGGATTGGTGGAGTGCTGTCCCAGGCATGTGCCGACATGGAACGGGTTGTGGCCTACTTCAGCAAGAAGCTCACCCCAGCCGAGAAAAATTATTGCGTGACCCGGAAAGAACTCCTGGCAGTAGTCAAGAGCCTTGACTTTTTCCATGCTTACCTGTACGGTGCAACTTTCACCATCCGCACGGATCACGCTGCATTGCGATGGTTGAAGTCACTGAAAAACCCTGAGGGCCAGCTTGCTCGCTGGATAGGTAAATTAGAGCAGCATCACTACACTATTGTGCACCGATCTGGGCTAACACACGGTAACGCGGACAGCTTGAGCCGGCGCCCCTGCCTACCTGAGTGTCAACATTGCCTCCAGAGGGAAAGCGTCCAGAATATGTGCCGCCGCACTACAGTGGAACAGACAGCGGAAGTGCCATGGGAAGACTTGGGAAAACTGCAGCGGGAGGACCGAGATCTGAGACCAATTATGGAGTGGCTGAGTCAGTCGTCAACGCGACCTGGGTGGGAAGTAATTTCGAGAGAAAGCCCTACCATCAAGAATTACTGGACTCAGTGGGACACTCTTCGGATGGACGACGGGGTGTTGCAGCGACGCTGGGTCTCTCATGATGGTCTTAACCACTACTGGTCCACGGTGCTACCTGTGAAGTCCCGGGAAGGCGTCTTGAAAGAAATGCACGACAGCATCACCAGCGGACACCTTGGAGTAAAGAAGACACTGAGTCGCCTGCGCCAAAGGTTCTATTGGGTTGGCATGAGGAAGGACGTGGAAGAATGGTGTCACGCGTGTGAGGTGTGCTGTGCAAAGAAGGGCCCCAAGAAGCGTCACCGTGCCCCATTGCAACTATACCAGGTTGGAGCCCCCATGGAACGGGTGGCAGTGGATATAGCAGGACCCTTGCCTCTGACGACGAACGGAAATAGGTACATCTGCGTCACAATGGATTACTTCACCAAGTGGCCGGAAGCCTACGCCATCCCTGACCAGGAAGCCACTACCATCGCCAAGGTTTTGGTGGAGGAGTTCTGTCGTTTCGGTGTGCCTAACGAGCTCCATTCCGACCAGGGAAGGAATTTTGAGTCAACAGTCCTTGCTGAGTGCTGCAAGCTCCTGGGTAGCAAGAAGACCCGGACCACCCCTCTGCACCCACAGTCAGATGGAATGGTGGAGAGGTTTAATTGGACGTTGGGCCAGGAGTTGGCCAAGCAGTGCAACAATGATCAGTCTTCATGGGATCAGAAGCTGCCTGCGCTTCTCATGGCCTACAGGTCTGCCGCCCACGAGATTACGGGGTATTCACCGGCAAAGCTGATGTTTGGACGTGAGCTGCGATTGCCGGTGGACCTACTGACAGGAAGGCCTCCTGGGGAAAGCCTTCCAAGGGACGCCTCCAGTTTTGCCCGTCAACTAGAGGAACGACTGGAAGAGGTGCACCATCAAGTCCGAGGTGCCTTGAAGTTCTCCGGGGAGGCCATGAAGCGCGGTTACAATATGAGAGCAAGCCACGTTGACTTCAAGGAAGGAGACCAAATCTGGCTTTACAACCCGCAGAGGAAGAAAGGACAGTCTCCGAAGTTACAGAGCCCCTGGGAAGGCCCTTACACTGTGCTAGAACGCCTCTCCGACGTGACTTACCGAATCCGGAGAACGGAAAGGACCAAGCCGAAAGGGTAAATTTTTACGACTTCACCAGTTTCGCATTTCGGAACGAAACTATTTTTTTCTAGTAGATTTCTGCCTGTTTTGAAAGAATATGCTTGTCATTTCTACCGCAAATCACTAGTTTTTTTTTCCGGCCCCCCCCCACCCCCCCTCTTCCAACCAAAAATCTAATGGGTAAAAATGCATAAGAACTCCTTCCTCCCTTTCCCTACCACCCCCCCTCCCCAGTCCCCAACAAGCCTGGGGGCACGTGGGGAATCGGGGGTTTTGGGGGGGGGGAGCCAAATAAGCGAAAAATGGGCAAGAAAAATTTAGGAAAATTTCTGTTAACCTAACCTAACCGCAGCCCCCCTGGACTCCCCCCGACAGGTTGCTAACCTAACCTAACCTAACCGGGGGGCTCTGCCCCCCTGGACCCCCGACACAGGTTGCTAACCTAACCTAACCGGGGGGGGCTGCGCCCCCCTGGACCCCCCCGACCGTTTGCTAACCTAACCTAACCTAACCTAACCGGGGGGCTGCGCCCCCCTGGACCCCCCCGACAGGTTGCTAACCTAACCTAACCTAACCTAACCTAACCTAACCTAACCTAACCTAACCGGGGGGCTGCGCCCCCCTGGACCCCCCCGACAGGTTGCTAACCTAACCTAACCTAACCTAACCTAACCTAACCTAACCTAACCGGGGGGCTGCGATCCCCTGGACCCCCCCGACTTTCTGCTAACGGGGGGGCTCCGCCCCCCTCGACCCCACTTTTATGTAATTACTCAAACTCCTACTGTCACAGTACCTTATTCATCAGTCGGGTCGGTTTCCTCGTCACTGGAGTCTTCCTCTTGGAGAGGAGTAACTTCTCGCGTGTGTGTGCCTTGCGGTGGGTAGAGTGCTGCAGCTTGGAGGAAAAATGCGTGTAGTAGGCTATCCTCTTCGTGAGCTTTGATGAACAGATACCTGGCCAGGTATTGGTATAAGAATTTACTTCGTATACCTGGCCGTTTCACCGACTCCTTGACGTCCCTCCACAGACGTTCAACGTTCTGCGTGTGTATTTCACAATCCTTGGGACTTACAAAGTTTTCCGAGTGGTTTATGGTGTAATGTGTGTACCCAAGGTCTTTCAGATTATGGTAGGCACCCCACTCGTCACTCACGATCACAGACCCGGCCCGGATATATTTCTGAATGAGTGGGAGGAGCGTGCCTTTGTCACGCCGCTCAGCTTCACCCAAAGGCCCAACAAGGGGAACAACGAATTTTTTCTTTCTCACGCGCTCGATACCCCCAAAGAGCCACACCTGAGACAGCACTCGTCCCCTCTCGTACTTGCGGCGAACAATGAGAGTCTCGTCGATCTCCACAACGATGCCGGGACCACCAATAGAGTCTTGATTTCTGAACCAAAAGTCAGTTACTTCACTGCAGAAGGAGCGCCAGTCGACAGATGTGCGTGAAGATATGTCCAAAGACTTGATCACTGTAACGTGATCCCAGTGCTTACTGAGCCAGTGATTGACAAACAGAATTATTTTTCAGGCCGGCAGTTTTATATTCTGAAGGAATGTTCCGTTGAAGTCACTGACACTGGTCACAGTAACGGCGTTTCTTTGTCTTAGGAATTTTATAGCTACCACTGCACCTCCACATGAATTGTCCGTCCTGACGCAAATTACAGTCTTTTTGACACCTTGGGCACTGAACTACTGTGGCTAGGACACCGTGTTCTTGTAAAAACTGGCGAGATATTTCATTTTTCTCGAAAAAACGCGCAATACATCGGAAGTAAGTCAGCTCGCAACCTGCACACACGGACATCTTCCTCAAACTAATTCAAATTCAACTGCTCTGCCCTCCTCGGATAAAATGAAACAATGTGATTGGCTTAATTAATTATGATTTTTTTCATTGGTTGTGTTCAAACAAATTAACCAATCAGGGACGCCGCAAAGGCGTGCGCATGTCTGAAACCAACGCACGAACGAACATCAGAGGCAGCGAATGCCCGCGGTGCTCAGTCAGACAGTCACCCATCAACAGTCGGCGCGGTGAGTGTCACACCGTGACCCGGGGGTTGCCAGATTTTCTGTCACGAAAAATGCCAACTTTTGACCAAACTCTACAAAAAAATGCCAATTTTTTTTCTAAATATGCCAAGAAAAATGCCAACCTTTTTATTCTCAATGTGCAAAATTTACTGCATTCTGTTTTTACAAATGTGTTGCATAAAAATAATGTATATATATATATATATATATATATATATATATATATATATATATATATATATATATATATATATATATATATATATATATACTATAAAATTTCCTTTAACTAGGAAGATATATAACTTGACTAATTAAAATACAATAACAACACATACAATCAATGTCAAAATGCATATCATTCATGCCTATCATCAGTGAATTCCAATAATTCAACAAACCACCACCCTTTAAAACATATGTAGCTGCTCTTTGTAATTTAATAAAAGGAAAAAGATATTAACACATACAATCAAATATATTACTTTATTTATTTCTCTTTAACGTGGCATATAGCGACTAAATCAATAATACAAAATAATATCACATTCAATGAATACCAAAAGCATGTCCATCATCATTAATTTCCAATACTGTAATAAATCACCATCTTGTGAGACAGGCTGTAAAAGAAAGAAAAGAAAAGAAAGATGTTAACACAAAATCATATATATTACTTCATTCTATTCATGATAATGTTTATTAAAGTTCCTAAACAGACTGTTTGACATCCTTTAAAATAAAATTTAATCCCATAAACTCTGAAATAAATTTAAGATTTAGTGACTTTTCTACTACAAATCTAAATGTAATCAAAAACATCATCATTTTCAAATTCAGAAACATCTGATGAACTGCTCCCTTTATACATATTTTCACTGGAGAAAAGCTCAAACATAGTTTGACTAGGTACAAAATCCTTGCAACATCTACCTCTAAAATGTAGGTGAGTGCGGATGCGGATAACTGCATCCAACATCTTCACTCCCATCCTATTTCTTAATTTGTTCTTCACGTAAGTCACATGTGAGAACACCCTCTCAACGACAGCATTACTGACAGGAGTCACTAAGCATGATAGTGCATAGTCAGATATTTCCTTGAAGGGGTGGGAGTCTATTACCTTTTTTGAACCTACACCAACCCAAAAATCTGTGCTGTTTTCTGGTATTTTGCCGCTGAACACAGGTTCCTCGCACCAGTCTACATGCAAAATTTTCCTGTATTGTTCTTCAATTTTGACAAAATTGTTTTCAACCAAATGTGGGAAAGGAAGATCTTTAAACTTTACCCTCTCAAACTGACTCAGAATTTTTACCGGGTTCAAAGCCAATAAGCTCTTGAATGTATTTTGAGTGGGAGGAAGGCGCCTTTCTAACTGCTGTATGGCCTCATTGATAAAAGCAAGGCATCGCACCTTCACTTCTTGAATTCTTTCTTCAGATTCTGGATATTTTTCTAAATGTCTCTGTACCTCTTGTGCAAATTTAGCTCCAAAGTCAACTTCCTCCACTGGCAGGATCTCCCCTTGGTAATTTTTTACCCTAGCACACAGACTCTGATAATGACATCTTAATTCTTCTTCTAGACTTTGTGGATCTGCATCCGTTAACTGAAAGTATGCATTTACTCTTTCAAATTCAGCAATCAGTGGTGTGAGACAATGCATATACAGAAAATTGATATGATCATTGAGCATCCCATGAAGAACCCTTGCTTTGTACATACAATCAGGTGTGGACTGTTTTTCTGCACACATAAAATAAGCTTTCAGTTCTTCCCAGTTGAACAAAATATTGTTCATCACTTTTCCTCTTACCAACCATCTAGTGACTGATGCTTGCTGAAATGGCAGTGGTGTTCCTTTCCTTTCCTCACAAGGATCCATTATACTGAAGAGTGTACTAAAAGCTTCTCTTCTTATGGCACTTTTAGAAAACCATTTAGGGATTTCTGCCAACAGAAATCCAAGACTTGCAGGAAGCTTTTTAAATGCTGCCTGAACACACAAAGCCAAGGAATGGCAGATGCATTTCATCTGGACACAATTGGGAGATTCCTCATGAATCCTACTCCACACTGAATTGTGAGTGCCAGTCATGACTGATGCTCCATCACTAGCATACCCTATGCAGTCTTTCAATGACAATCCTAACTTTTCGATTGAATTCTTTATTGCTTGAAACAATGCCTCACCTGTAGCTTCACTCACTTCAACTAGTTCAACTAATTCTGTCACAATTTTCTTTTCTGATCTACTGAAATACCTGATGACAACGCAAAGTAACTTTTTTGATGCAACATCAGTTGATTCATCAACAAGTATAGCAAATTTTTGCCCCAGAACATCTGATTTCAACTCTTCCACATAAGCAGGGGAAATAACCTCGGTCAATATTTTGCTACATTTTGTACGATGAATATTGATTTTACCAAGAGTACTTCCTTTTCCATTTCGCTTGATGATATCACTAATGTGGTCAACCGATATAGTGGAGCAGTGACAGCATATGGCAGTGGCTATCTCCAGCTCAGCACGTTTCACTTCATCAGACACATTTGGACTGACCTTCAGAGCAGATGTGTAAGGTATTGCAGCCTGTCGCTTTTGATGCTTATCCGATTTTTCATGATTTTGAAGGGAAGACAACCTTGGAACCAAATTGCAGTGACAGAGCTTGCAGAAGGCTTCACCAGAACCATCACAAAAAAAAAAAATTCCCACTCATCTTTAACCTCTTCAGTACCACGCAGCAGTATATGGTCATTTATCTCTCTCGAACCCATATCCTAGGACTGTGTATGTGCATCATGGGTTGGACTATATTCGTAGTCTGTAAAAACCAGGATATGGCATGGAGGGAGGTTGTTTTTTTGTTGCTGTTAAATTTTCTGGAGGAGTCATATAAACTCTTCCATTTTTTTGACATAATGGTGTATGTTTGTCGCAGATTAGACAAATAGGTACCCGACCGTCACTCCGTCAGCCGGTCATTCATTATAGGGCAGCCTCACCTCTTGTTATGAGACGACTCCTAAAACAAATCAATGATAAATATTTAGAAAACACCGGCGGACGACTTTGGCATTCAAAACTATTTTCTCAAGCGTAGATTTTGACGCTTTTTGCATTGGAGATATTATTTTTTCTGGGGAGACGATTGATTTTTGGGAAAAAAAAATCCCTCATAGTAAAACGCTTACCTGGAAAAGCCTCAAAATCAACGCCTGAGGAAAGTTTTGCATGCAGAGAGTATTTTCAGTTCACTCAATATACGCCCCGCCACAGAGCAAATCTAAATATAGCTTAGGTAATTAACCTAACCTAACCAAACCTAACCTAGATTAACGGGGGGAGGCTCTGCCCCCCTCAACCGACGGCTGCCACAAAAAAAGAAAATTAAATGTAATTAATCTAAATGTAACCTAACCTAACCTAACCTAACCTAGATTAACGGGGGGCTTCGCCCCCTCGAGCCCCCTTCTGTTTTAATGTAACCTAATCCTCGTAATATTTTGCATAGATTACTTACCTACCACAATCCTCGTTTTTGACCCCCTCGAGACTTTCTTCAACCAAAAGTAATAAAAACTAATTTCCCCAATATATAATCGGTATCAGTGAATAGAATAAAAAACTGCATTAGTGAAGATAAGTAAGGTATGCCAATTCTCTTGCCGCTCTTTACTAAATATTAACCAAATCAAGTAATGGACATTACAATCTATCTATTAATATCACAATAACGTTCACGTCACCTCCATCACTCAAAAGTCAACAGACAAGCAGGTAAAGAAAGAAAAGTGTCTGTTTCTTGCAGCAAACTTACCTACTACACCCGGTACCTGCGTCAGCTGGCCAATGTTTACAAAGTTACCCGGGCCCCCGCGAGCCACCCTCAGGAGTGAAAGAAAATTGACTTTTTAAAGGGGTACTAAAGTTTGGGTAGCTGAATTAAATGCTCCTTGAATCAGAGTTCCCATCTCATTCTATAAATAATCGTGTTACCGATAAGTCTTTTTAAAGCAATGATTTATCAATAAAAATACGCCAAGAAAAATGCCAATTTCTGAAAAAATGCCAACCAGCAGATTTTTCTGCCAAACACATAAAAAAATGCCAAAAAAGACGTTTTTGGCATAAAAAACGCCAACCTGCGCATATTCCTGAACCCAAGGTGAATCCATACAAGCCCCGCCCTCCGGTCGCATGGCTCCTCCCACGATCGTATTGCCAACACCTTGACCAAAAAAAACCTATGCCAGTATGTGCTTATGCCCATTTATAATGCATACATGCATGCATATGTATTTCTATACAACTACGTCTCTGTCATACGATGTGCAAGTGTCATTTAATATGTAAAAACACTATATTTATATGCCCGAATGCAAGAGCATCACATGAGAACACTGTTAGCTTTGGCCAGTTTGACTGTAATTCCGTCTCACATAAACGAGATTACCTTTTAGCTGAAATACGCTAATACTGTATTTAAAATAAAGGAAAGCATGCATATGCAAATTTTGTATCATTTTAATTTATGTACGTTCACTTTACACCCTTGGTTCAAGATATATGCCCTTCAAAGGATATTGTAATTTATAACAACATCAGGTTTTAGTAGCCCAATAACTGGCGCCAGACTTTTCAGACATGGAGCCAGCAGTTGGGCCAGACAACTTTACATCGAAGTCCCATGTGGTGGATGAAGAAGGAGAAGTAATTGTGATCAGCGAAGACCGTGTGGTGGATGATACCTACCGTGTGGATGGCTTTGAGATCCACGATTTTGTGAAACAAAAGGACTGTGTAACATTTAGGACAAATGTTAAAAGTGAAGAGGTCTTTGAACGCTGGAAAAATGCATTTTTCCTAAAGAATAATGTGTGCTTCAATTCATTCAAGATGTTCTCTGTAGGAAAAATGAAATTATTTCGCCAACAACTGATGTGTCACCATGGCAAAGAGACCCACGCGGGCATCAAGAAGACCTACACAGGGTAAGTTACTAATTTAATCAGTAAGTCCTACGCTATGCTTTGTTATGTTTTCTAGTGTTCTAGTTAACTCCCTCGAGATTAGTAACATAAAATATATTAGGGAACAGCAAAGGGTCATCAAGGCCCAACAAGGTTGTCCTGTGTCAGTCACAGAGTGACTTCGTCATTACACTAATGTAATACATGCATTAACACTACAAAAATGTACAGTACAGCTCGCTAATGCAATATGAAAAGCCCGTGAACAGGGCTCAGTCCTTCACATAACTTATCTATCCATTGACATTTCACATTTAATACTACTCCCTGGTTCCTATCGCTCATCCTCTCACATATCCACTTAACTAATCCACCTCCTATCCCATGTAATCTCAGTTTGTGCACTAATCTCTTATGTGGTACTTTATCAAGAGCTTTGCTAAAATCTAAATGAGTAACATCTATGCTATTACCCTCTAACTGTTCGGTAATATACTCTATGAACAGAAGTAAATTAGTAAGACAAGATCTACCTTATCTAAATCCATGCTAAATTACTCAAATCAATATATACTTATTCAAATTATATCAAATGCTATTCTTAATAATAATCTTCTCTAATATATACCTTACATATATAGGTACTACACAGGTCAAACAGACAGACCTATTATTACTAGCATGGTCCTTCCTACCTTTTTTTTTTAATTGGTGTAACATTAGCTAACTTCCAGTCCTTAGGTATCTCTGCAAATCTCAGTGATCTATAAAAAATTAACCTAAGTGCCTCAGAAATAATATCTTCACCCTCCTTAAGTACTCTGGCATGTACCTCATATTATTGTGTTCTTCTTGCAAATTACTAATGCTTGTTGTCTTTTTTCACTTCACAGTTGCAAGGTGTTCATGGATGCTACCATCCGGTTGGTTCATGCAAGATCTCCTGAAGATATAAGAAGTTTTCCATGCTTCATGAAGATTACTGGACAGCATAACCACCCCTTAGATACAGCTGATGTATTAAATCAGCTGAGAGTTTCTCCATGCACCAGAGAGATGTTTGAAAACTATTTCAGACAAGGTAAATGATAAAATGCATATTGATTTTTTTATGCATAAGCAATGGAATTTGAAATTATTTGTTGTTCCTGATGCATGTTAATGTTGCTGTAATGAGGTGAACATATATCAACTGTTTTAATTTTACAAATAAGAAGAAATTGCATGAAGAAATTTTACATGCTGTGAAAGTATGCAATTGATTTTGTTATAATTTACATAAGTAAGTGTCAGGTACAATATACACATAACTGTGTATGTTGAGTTGAACATAACAATAGTATTATGCATACAGGTATGGCACCTGGACAAGCCTACAGGCACCATTTGCTGAAGATGGAACTCGACGAAGACTTGTACAATCAAGCCAAGAAATCAATAAATCCTTCTCCGAAGTCCGTCGAGTATATGTGGAGTACATGGAAGAAAAAGGAACATGGAGGACTGAATACGCCGTCAATGTTTGATGCCATCAAGACATACGATGAAAAAATACGGACCTCATTATAAAGATACACAATGAAGGGAATCAATTTGCAGTTGTTTTGGTCACCCCATTCATGATGAGGGCACACAAGCTGTTGCAAGAAGCTGGAGAAGTTGTATTTGTTGATGCAACAAGTTGTGTTGATCAGGTCAACAGAGCAGTGATACCACTTCTCTGTTCAGGACCAGCTGGGGCTGTACCATTGGCTGTCCTGTTCACCTCATCTCAAGATGAAGCAACACTAACAAAAGGTATTTAATGTAGGCCTATACTAGCTTGTTTCTTAATTCTCAATTAAAATGTGTATAAGTGTTTAAGTATTAGAAATCTGTTTTAGGTATTCAAGTGTCAAGGAAAGCAGCTAATATAATTTTGTACTTTATCCTTTGCAGGATTTGGTATGGTAAAGGAGGCGATTGGGGAGGATGGATTTTTTGGTCAAGGAGGTCCACAAAATTTCATGACAGACAACTGCAATGCAGAAAGAAATGCATTGGCAGCCATTTGGCCTAATTCAAAACAATACCTCTGCATTTTTCATGTTCTCCAACAAGTATGGCGCTGGCTTCTTGATTCTAAACATGGAATCAATAAGAATGATAGACAAGAATTGATGAGTGCAGTTAAACTACTTCTTCATGCCGAGTCAATTGACAGATTTGAAGATCAACTGGAGAAAGTTCAGCACCATCCTCTTCTTCAGAAATATCCCAATTTCAAGAGGTAATAATAGAATATGTGTTTTAAATGTAAATCCTTCCAACGACACTAATACACCTGCCCCTAAGACTTCCCTTTGATTAAGGTCAGCCACACATCCAGCCACATAGGGTGTTCTGCATTCACACCTCACTCTATAATGCATAGCCTGAATAACAAAAGAGTAATTAAAATAAGAAAAGTCTCATGACAATAGCCCTTCTACCAGTATTTTTTTTTCTACCTGAAACATGGAACACATTGTTGACTTTTTTACCCTTTATCTTGTGAGGTGTCTGTAATTATTCAAATAATAGTAAATTTAATTCAAAATTTCAGCTAACTAAACACCTTGGACCACAGAAGAGAGTGGGCCATTGCCTACAGAGCAGGTGCATTGTTGAGGGGTCACAACACTAATAACTATTGCGAATCAACAATGTGCATCATAAAGGATAATGTCCTTAATAGGTAAGGATTAAACTAAATTGAATTTGCTATTCTGTTACTGTTCTCTGAAAAATTATTTAGTAACTCTTCAAGTAAACAGCATTACTTAACCCATCATCCTTTTACCAGGCTCTCCAATAGAATCTTAAATTTTTATCCTGCAAAATCCATGAACAATACTGTTCAAGAGCCCTGAAATCCATACTTCTTCTTCTATTCAGCGTTATTAGCCCGTTTTATCCGGGGCGCTGTTTTTGATGAGTCCTCGACTCTCCAATGCTACTCGCCACTCCTCTGTCCTCTCCTCCATTTCTTGCTTAGTCTCACCAACCAAAACCACATCATCTGCATACATAATGTCCCATGGTACTACTCTTCTAACCCCCTCCGTCCCCTGAAATCCAAACTAATTCTTTTTTTTTTTCAGATGTAAGGCATATAACACTGCACAACTTGTAATGTTTATGGCTGAAATCTTCAACTCCTTTATGAAACAACGGATAGTGGATGTAGCACTCAACAGAAGGCATACGAAGAGAATGAATGTCACCAAACTGCCTTTAGAAAGTGTTGTACCCTTGGGGAGTGGGTTGTACCGAGTGGGAAGTGAAACTAATCCAGGACAAATGTATGAGGTGGATCTAAATATTGGTATTTGCACGTGCACAAAAGGAAATACTGGTGCAGTCTGCAAACACCAAGCTGTATGTGCAGACAGTGCAAATCTAACAGTTCCTCAAATGCCTATGCTGAACAGTAATACCCGTCACCAGTTGGCAGTGTTGGCTCTAGGGCAGAAGGACGCCCCCAGTGAAAATTTCTTCAAGACACTGAAAGAAATTAAAAGTGATGAAGCTAGTAAAAGCAACATTGAAGCTGCAGTGAAGTTTGGAAAGAGTGAGGAAGCCTGTGAATTAAATTTTGAGGTCAAAGGGGATGCTGAAGAAATTTCTCCTAGCTGCAGTATGGAAACAGCATCGGTGTCATCTCAAACTAGCAGTGATCATGGGGGCTCTTCATCTTTAGCTGACAACATTCATGATGAGACCAATATTGCTGTAGCAGAGCTTTTAAAAACATCCAAAAAATTTGGTAATGAGGATTCAGTCTCAGCTCTTAAAATGTTCGTCCAGAGGCTAAGATCTGTTAAAACCTCAAATCAATTTAACAGCTTTCTTCACACTGTGGGTGTGGGTGTGTGTGTGCAAAAGGGAGCTAAACGTCCTCGAAACCTAGCGGAAAATGTTAGGAACAATGTGGCCAATGCCAAATCACATGGTAGTGGTCACTAAGTCATCCTTCTCCTGAATCTCATGCTCTTTATATTTCTGCCAGAAATCATGCCAGACCTGATCTCTAATTAGCCAAAAACTCCTTCATCAATTGAAAATATCAAAACCTGTTACCTTCTAACTCCCCTCGTGATTTCTGGCATCTAGCCAAAAAAATCTCCAATTTCTCTTCTTCTTTCCGTCCTCTATTTCAACCCGATGGGTCCACATCAGTCACTTTCTATCTCTAAGGCTGAACTCTTTGCTCAAACCTTTGCCGAAAACTCAACTCTGGCTGATTCTGGTCTTGTTCCTCCTTCTCCACCCAACTCTGACTATTAAGATTCTTTGTAATTATGTTTTTCATACCCTCTCTGGATTTAATCTTCGGGAGACTTGAGGACCTGAAGGAGTCCTTCCTATTGTTCTCAAAAATTGTGCTTCTGAGCTCACACCCTGCCTGGTAAAACTTTTCCATTTCTGCCTACCTAAATCTACTTTTCCTTAATCCTGGAAGTTTTTACTCATACAGCTTGTTCCTAAGATGGGTGACTGCTTCACTTTGGGTGTGGCAATCTAAGTGGGCTTTTTTGTTTATCAATCAATTTCTTTTAGTTTTGCCCTTGGCCACCACACATGATGTAAAAAAAAAAAGTACGTATCATTTGGTACTGCACTACAATGTACGCTAACCCATACTCTGCATCGCTCCAAAATCCTTTTAAACACTAATTCCAGGCTCACACTGATATGCTTCCATTTTTTTGTACCATTGGTGACCAAATTGAATGGTATTACCACTGTAAATTAGGACTGTTAATTAAGTATAGCTATTCTGAAATTATGATGCTTGTTTTATTTGTTGCTTTAGAGTACATCGTCATGATCCAACCCATGTCAACATAAGTTGAAGATGTAAGCAAATTATCCTAATAAATTGTCTAATTTATACTCAAAACAGGATAACGAATATTTGCATTAGTAATGAAAGTTGAATTATTTATGCAATTTAGAACACTGCTTCATTTTACTGTTTGATATACAATGCTATTATTAAAAAACATGCTTAATGAAAAAAATAAAGTTAACAATTCAGATATGTCATGACTCACATATTCAATTATACATCAGGTATTATTTTAGAAAACTCAACAGAAGTAGTAACAAGAAAAGGAGTTCACTATTATAAGATACACCTTATTCTAAGATGTTTCTTTCTTCTATGCAGTTTCCATCTTTGATTAGTCTTAAGAAGTACTGATAATGCATAAAATTTACCCTAGAAGTAATTATCCTTAGAACAGCAAGCTAAAAACCAGGCAGAAGGGAGGGCTATGAACATCAAGCAAATTGTGGGGTAAAGGCACGTATTTTACTGATTATGCACATGTTAATTGAGCACTTGATATGTATGTATATTTTAGAAATAATGCTGAAATGCGATTCTACCCCAGATTACTGGGAGGTCGCCATTGAACGCTCCACTCTCTAGAGCAGTAATGCGTTTATATTATTTGCAATTATATTTGATTCCGTATTTGTAGTATATATTACATGCAATAGATTGATGCTCTTATATTTTAGTTCTATCATGATGCTCAGCTGTGATATTGTTTATACATGCAATTTTGTGGAGTTAGCGACTTAATGCCAGGTTGTGCGTTTTCTAAAATTATACTTACACATCACCCGAGGTGCACCATAAGGTTGAGATACGCGTAATGATACTACATGAATGTTAAGGTTAAATTTGTTGACATGAGCGAGAGAGGCAGGTGAACTATGTAGGTATTATTCTAATACTAATTGTATATTTAGCATGGCACGAATAAAATAATAATTGACAATAGAAGGTTAAATTTGTTGACATGAGCGAGAGAGGCTGGTGAACTAAGTAGGTATTATTCTAATACTAATTGTCTCGGGCTAAAGAGAATGCAGACTTATTTAGCACGGCACAATTACAATAATACTTGACAACAGAAGGTTAAACTTGTTGACATGGACGAGAGAGGCAGGTGAACTAAGTAGGTATTATTCGAGTTAAGCAGAGAATGCAGACTTAATTAGCACGGCACAATTAAAATAATACTTGACAACAGAAGGAGGTTGTAAATTATATTAAAGAACACAATTAATGAAATACGGGTAATGAGGCAGGTGAACTAAGTAGATATGATTCTAATACTAATTGTCTAGGGATAAGCAGAGAATGCAGACTATTTAGCACGGCACAATTAAAATAATACTTGACAATAGAAGGAGGTTGTCAATAATAGGGAGAAAAGAACACAATGAATGTTACAGTGATAAAAAAAAAGTCAAGAGAGAGGTGTGGATGGACGACAGCGAACTTTGTTTACAAAATGCCATGGCAATAAATCCAGTCACCACAATGGATTATTATACCTTAAACGTCATATCATAAGACCGGAGGGCGGGGCTTGTATGGACTCACCTTGGGTTCAGGAATATGCGACCCGGACCGTCCGCCTGACCGCCCGCCCTGCCTCCCAAACAGATAAAATCTTTGAAAATCTGTAGCGCCGTTATAAATCATTTGCGGTGGGTGTTTATGGGGTTCAAATTGATCACAATACGGAGCTAATTCTAATGAGAGGGGTAAGAAAAGCCATCTCGAAACTGGTGAAGTCGTAAAATAATACCGCCGAAAGTTGTCCACGTCAACCGCCTATGGAGGTACCACGGTCCCGGAAACTACACCTGGAACAACTACAGACACCCAGCAACCGACGAAAACGCAAGGGACGTCCAGGACCGAGAGGAGGTCGACGACGACATAGGCCTTCTGGACCTTTCAGCCGAGGGAGATAACCTCCCGGCTTCGGCAGATGTTCCAGGGACACCCCAAGAAGCGGACGACGACGAGGCGCACCAGGAGATAAACGCGCAGGAGACACCGAGCAGAAGACAGAGACAACGCAGGCGTCCACAGCGATACGACGATTATTATGTTTTAGATTAATTTTCTTATGTTTGTATATAGTTAAGTGTGTGATCGGGACGATCACAATTAAGAGGGGGGGATAGTGTTGTGCTGGAAGCTTCCCCCGGCGTCCATGGGGCTCTAGAAGGCTCCGGGAAGAGCGAGCAAGGGGGCGGGGAGCAAAGCCTCGTCCGCGCCCCGCGGGGCGCGGCCAGGCGCCAGGCGGGAAGTGTTGCCAACTCGCACATACTTTTGCTACATGATCTTGTATGATCTAAAATATACTGTAACATTCTAGACTGTACTGTTCTGGATATATATAGGAGAAGAGGGCGAGAGGAGGGCAGTCCCAGTCATAGTAAGCTAGTGGTAAGTGAAGAGTCAAAGTGAAGTGTACTACTAAGGAAGAATATTAAACTACAGAAATTGTGCAAAGTGTTTACATATTAATAATAATAATAATAATAATAGTTACGCTGGGCAGTGTGTGTGTGTGTGTGTGTGTGTGTTTATTTACCTAGTTGTATTTACCTAGTTGTGAAATACAGGAAAGGAGCCGTACTAGGCTCGTGCTGTCCCGTCTCCATAACGCATATTATCCAGTTTGGCTTTAAATTCATGAATCGTTTTTGCACACACAGTCTCCTCGTCAAGTCCTTTCCATGTTGTTCTGCTTCTGTATGTAAACTGTATTTCTTGATGTCTCTCCTACAGTCGCTCTTCTTCAATTTCTTACCATTGCCTCTTGTTACACTTCTGTCACGTACCACTAGGTCTTCCCTGTCCAATTTCTCCAATCCCTCTTGTATCCTGTACAATGCTATGAGGTCCCCTCTCTCTCTTCTGCTCCCCAGTGTTGTTAGTCCCAATTTCTCCAGTCTTTCTTCATAAGTATGTTCTCTCAGAGTTTCCGGTAATTTAGTCGCTGCTTTTTGTATTCTTTCCAACTTTATAATTTCTTTCTTCAATCTAGGTGACCACACTAATGCTGCATATTCCAGTCTTGGACGTATCATCGATGTTATTAGTTTCTTCACCATTTCTTCATCTAAATATGTAAATGCTGCTTTTATGTTTCTAAGAAGATTGTATGTTTCCCCAGTTATCCGATCTATATGTTTTCCAAAGGATAACTTGTCTGTTATGATCACTCCCAGATCTTTTTCTTCAGTTTTTTTCATGATTCTTTCATTACTCAGAGAGTAGTTCCCCGATATTCGTCTACTGCTCTTACAAAACTCCATCACGCTACACTTCTCTGTACTGAATGTCATTTTCCATTTGCGTGACCATTCGCTTATTCTATCGAGATCTTGGCTCAGGGCTACACAGTCTTCTTCATTAGCCACCCTCCTCATTATTTTAGCATCATCAGGAAAATTCAGTGTGTGTGTGTGTGTGTGTGTGTGTACAGTTCTTTATTCATCAATCTATAACTTTATTAAAAGTTTCTGATGTTATTGTGTGTGTGTGTGCGTGTGTGCGTGTGTGTGTGTGTGTGTGTGTGTGTGATATTTTTTTTTCAGTGTGCGAAGTAATGTCTCTCTCTCTCTCTCTCTCTCTCTCTCTCTCTCTCTCTCTCTCTCTCTCTCTCTCTCTCTCTCTCAAACCAATGTGGGACAGGTGGGAACAATGTCTGTCAAATGATGTCCTCCCCCAAGACCTGCACTTCCATGACTTAAATAGTCATAAATTTATCAAATCAAACCAAATCGAGTAAGAACCCAGCCAGTGTCAGCTGTACCAGGATGAGAAAATCTGCCAATCTTCCCAACGTCATATCTCCACTGGGCTGCTTCATCTTGTAGGGGAAAGATTGGCGCTGAAAATAAACTACTAACTAATCTGTTGTTTTGTCTGAAATTGCCACCCAGAGCATTGACATAAAACACTTCTACACACAACTTTATGCTCTTGCTCATCCCTCTACTATCCTGATCTCTTGTGCAAGAGTTAGCCAGAATCTTCATTATTTTATCCCTGTGTTGTTCAAGACATTTAAGCAGGAGTTAACAGGATCTTCACTCTCTCATCCTTCTGTTGTCCAAATCCCTTATGCAAGAGTTAACCAACATCTCTATTCTTTTATCCCTGTGTTGTTCAAATCATTTAAGCAAGAGTTAACCAGGATCTTCACTCTTTCATCCCTGTGTTGTCCAAATCCCATATGCAAGAGTTAACCAGCATCTCCATTCTTTTATTCCTGTGTTGTTCAAATCATTTAACCCATATCTTGCGGCTGGCAGCAACTCCACCGCCATGATGTTGCGATGATTTGCCAAGGCCCTGTCCCCCTTTTAAGGGGGTTAATCTTAAATGAATGAATGAATGTGAATATCTGCAGTTTGCCGGTAGCCACCGGACAGAGAAGAGGTGTGTGTAATGCTGGTGGCTGGTAGAGCGTAATTGCGCCTGGCAGAAAGCCTGATCCACATGGGGGCAGGCCGTAACAATATAATGTTTTATGAATCTGTTGCGGCCTGACCCATTTTGGGGCAGGCCATCAAGATGGCTTTTCTGTGCATATATATGAATATAAGCTACTGTATATGATTTGTTATTACAATTGTTCAAGTGATTGCCTTACAGTACAGTAAATTAACCATTTCTACTTGTATTTTTTTTACTGGTAATGGAACCCATCAATTTGTCTACTGCGAAGAAGACGAAGAATTATTCCAGAATATGGCTCTGGTGATGAAGATTTTTGTGATGAATCCTACAGTCCATCTTCAAATTATGACTCCTCATTGAACGAAGGATGGAAAATTGCAGCAAAAAGAGCAAAGAAAATGTCAACCTTTTGTGCTGGATGTGAGGGTAGTCCATCCATGTGCCTGGAATGCTTCACTGTGAAACATCATGGCTAATATCATGCAAAGGGAGAACAATGAACTCAAAAAATGGGAATGCACATCTTTCCTTTATTCATTGTGTTCCAAGCCAAGGATACTTATTTGTCGTGAACAGGAAGAATAATTTTCTCTTTCTCTATCTTGTTTATTTTAAATGTGATATGTTTATTTGTCTTAATTAATAAACACTGGCCGTCTGTGTGGACCACGCCGGGTTTGATGAAATAAACGATAGCCGTCGTTTAAGGGTTAAAAACTATAAGATCAAAGCCTTTTACTCTCTAATTCAGTGGTTCCTAACCCTTTTACTACCACGCCCCTTCTAGGAGTTCGTCCTTCCCTCCACACACCCCTTGCATCTAATATATAAATATATATATATATATATATATATATATATATATATATATATATATATATATATATATATATATATATACACACACACACACATACCGAAACGGGCGTAAGCCACTCCCGGTGAGGTATATATGGGAAGTGAGGAGGGTGCTGAGGCCCTCCAAAGATCCTTTCCATGTCCTCACTAACCGTTTCCCTATTGTCTCGTCAACACCAGAGAGTAGTTCAGCATGCTCTCTAAGAACAGATCCTCTCTCTATCCACACCACACTACATTTACACAACATACACACCTCTTCCCAAAATTCTAAATTCAAAATGGCGTACAATACTAGTGGCTCGGGGTCCCCGCCTGGAGGGGACCACAAATTCCCCCAGTGAGGACTCATCTTTTGGCTGCCGAATTGAGAGGTGTTTTGAAAACTCCTCAAACCTTTTTCTTATCAATTTCTGCAACATTCGCGGTCTTCGTTCTAATTTTCATTCAGTGGAACACCATCTCTCCTCCTCTAAACCTCACCTTCTCTTCCTCACCGAAACACAGGTTTCTGAGGCTACTGACAGCAATCTCTACTCTGTTCCCTTCTAATATCTCTATCCTAAATTTCAATCCAAAGCTGGATGTTGCGCACGTAGGCGCAACGACATCACCTGCGCTCGTGCTTACGACATTGACTCTTCAAAAGTTTCCAACATCTGGCAAAGACTTCATTGTCATTCTATTACTAAATACATCTGTGCTGTTTATGTCTCACCTAACTCTACTATGTTAAATTCTTTGACTACTTGAACTCTAATGTGGAGCACATTTTGACCCACTTTCCCTTCGCTGAAATCTACATCTTAGGAGATTTCAATGTTCACCACCAGCTTTGGCTTTCATCCTCTTTCACTGACCAGCCTGGTGAACAAGCATACAACTTTGGTCTCCTCAACGACCTAGAGCAGTTGGTTCAGCACCCTACACGTAATCCCGACCGTCTTGGAGACTGGTCCAACATACTTGACCTCTTCCTTACCTCTAACCCTTCTACTTACTCTGTCAACCTGTATCCTGTCTGTAGCCTGTCCTATCGCTCCTGTACATCTTCTGGACCCATCGATGAGGCAATGCTTCTGGCATTTTGCTTCAGCTCAGTGGAACGACCTGAGGATGTACTTTTCCGATTTCCCGTGGAACGATTACTGCTTCCAGTAGGGAGACCCTCTGCGTGTGCCCAGCGTATTACAGAGGTGATTGTCTCTGGAATGAAGGCATACATTCCACGTACTTTCTCTACTCCTCATGCTAAAAAGCCTTGGTCTAATCACGCTTGTTCTTGTGCTATCAAAGATAGAGAGGCAGCTCACAAAAGGTACCAGAGCCTTCGAACTCCCGCTAACCATGATCTTTACATTTCTGCCCGTAATCGTGCCAAATCTATTCTTCGACTTACCAAAACCTCTTTCACCCATAGCAAATGTCAAAACCTTGCTTTTTCTAATTCTTCTCGGGACTTCTGACACCTAGCCAAAAGTTGGTTGGAGTAGGTAGGAAAACACCTACCGAACGGGCGCAAGCCACTCCCAGTGAGGTATATATGGGAAGTGAGGAGGGTACTGAAGCCCTCCAAAGACCCTTCCCATTACCTCATTAACCGTTTCCCTATTGTTTCATCTACACCAGAGAGAGTAGTTCAGCATTCTCTTTAAAGACAGAGCCTCTCTCTATCCACACCACACTACATTCACACAACACTCACACCTTTTCCCAAAATTCAAAATTCAAAATGGCGTTCAACAACAGTGCCTCGGAGTCCCCGCCTGGGGGGGGGACCACAAATTCCCCCAGGAAGGACTCCCCTTCTGGCTGCCGACCTGAGAGGTGTCTTGATAACTCCTCGAACCTTTTTCTAATCAATTTCTGCAACATTCGCGGTCTTCGTTCTAATTTTCATTCTGTGGAACACCGTCTCTCCTCCTCTAAACCTCACCTTCTCTTCCTCACCGAAACACAGGTTTCTGAGGCTACTGACAGCAATCTCTACTCTGTTCCCACCTACTATCTCTATCCTCAATTTCAATCCAAAGTTGGATGCTGCGTCTACGTACGCAACGACATCACTTGCTCTCGTGCCCACGACCTTGACTCTTCTGAATTTTCCACCATCTGGCTAAGACTTCATTGTCATTCTTTTTCTAAATACATCTGTGTTGTTTATCTTTCACCTAATTCTACTAACTATGTAAAATTCCTTGACTATCTGAATTCTAAAGTGGAGCACATCTTGACCCACTCTCCCTTCGCTGAAATCTCCATCCTAGGAGATTTCAATGTTCACCACCAGCTTTGGCTTTCATCCACTTTCACTGACCAGCCTGGTGGACAAGCCTTCAACTTTGCTCTCCTCAATGACCTAGAGCAGTTGGTTCAACACCCTACACGTATTCCCGACCGTCTTGGAGACCGGCCAAACATACTAGACCTCTTCCTTACCTCTAACCCTTCTGCTTACTCTATCAAACTGTTATCTCCTTTGGGCTCCTCCGATCACAACCTTATTTCTGTATTCTGTCCTATCGCTCCTGTACACCTTCTGGACCCACCGATGAGGCGATGCTTCAGGCATTTTGCTTCAGCTCGGTGGGACGACCTGAGGATGTACTTTTCCGATTTCCCGTGGAATGATTACTGCTTCCAGAATAGAGACCCCTCTGTGTGTGCCCAGCGCATCACAGAGGTGATTCTCTCAGGAATGGAGGCATAAATTCCACGTACTTTCTCTACTCCCCATGCTAAAAAGCCTTGGTTTAATCACGCTTGTTCTCGTGCTGTCAAAGATAGAGAGGCAGCTCACAAAAGGTACCAGAGCCTTCGAACTCCCGCTAACCATGACCTTTACATTTCCGCCCGGAATCGTGCCAAATCTATTCTTCGACTTACCAAAAACTCCTTTATCCATAGCAAATGTCAACACCTTGCTTTCTCTAATTCTTCCAGAGACTTCTGGCACTTAGCCAAAAATATCTCCTCCAATTTCACTTCTTCCTCTCTCCCGCCTCTTCTTAACCCAGACGGCAGCACTGCCGTCTCTTCTATCTCTAAGGCTGAACTCTTCGCTCAAACTTTCTGCAACAACTCTACTCTGGACGATTCTGGGCATATTCCTTTTACTCATCCCCCCTCCGACTCCTTTAAGCCTGTTATTAAGATTCTTCCTAATGATGTTTTCTATGCCCTCTCTGGCCTCAACTCTCAGAAGGCTTATGGACCTGATGGAGTGCCTCCTATTGTAATTAAAAACTGTGCTTCCGTGCTGACACCCAGCCTGGTCAAACTCTTTCGCCTCTGCCTATCAACATCTACCTTTCCTTCCTGCTGGAAGTATGCCTTCGTACAGCCTGTGCCTAAGAAGGGTGACCGTTCCAATCCCTCAAACTACCGCCCTATAGCTTTACTTTCCTGTCTATCTAAAGCTTTTGAATCAATCCTTAACAGGACGATTCAAAAGCACCTTTCCACTTCTAACCTTCTATCTGATCGCCAGTATGGGTTCCGCAAGGGGCGTTCTACTGGCGATCTTCTTGCCTCTGAACTGATTCTAGGTCATCCTCTCTTAGCCGTTTCGGTGAAACTTTCTCAGTTGCACTAGATATACCGAAAGCCTTCGATAGAGTCTGGCACAAGTCTTTGCTTTCTAAACTGCCCTCTTTCGAATTCTATCCTTCTCTCTGTTCCTTTATCTCCAGTTTCCTTTCCGGCCGTTCTGTCTCTGCTGTGGTAGACGGTCACTGTTCTTCTCATAAACCTATTAGCAGTGGTGTTCCACAGGGCTCTGTCCTATCACCCACTCTCTTCCTGTTATTCATCAATGATCTTCTTTCCATAACAAACTGTCCTATCCACTCATACGCTGATGACTCCACTCTGCATTATTCAACTTCTTTCAACAGAAGACCCTCTCAACAGGAATTACATGACTCCAGGCTGGAGGTTGCATAACGCTTAACCTCAGATCTTACTATCATTTCCGAGTGGGGTAAAAGGAACCTTGTGTCCTTCAGTGCCTCAAAAACCCAATTTCTCCACCTATCAACTCGACACAATCTTCCAAACACCTATCTCCTATTCTTCGACAACACTCAGCTGTCACCTTCTTCAACACTAAACATCCTCGGTCTATCCTTAACTCAAAATCTTAACTGGAAACTTCACATCTCATCTCTCACTTAATCAGCTTCCTCGAGGTTGGTGCGTTCTGTATCGTCTCCACCAGTTCTTCTCCCCCGCACAGTTGCTATCCATATACAGGGGCATTGTCCGCCCTCGTATGAAGTATGCATCTCACATGTGGACAGAGTGGAGTCTAAGGGCCGCTTTCACAGTCACGTTTGTTTGTGTTAATCGTTACCAATGAGCGTCGATCGCCGCTACCACAAGAAATCCGCTTTCACAGTCGTCTTTCGCGGCGCTGTTTGTTTGCATCAGTACCAGATATTGGAACCTCTGGTAACGGAACTCTGGTAGCCACGGGGACTCCCCAATGGAGCTTACCAATGACATTAATTAGTAAATAAAACAAATTCTTGCTCTCAAATAGTTATATTATTTCTTTAAATAGATGTGAAAAAATATTAAACAATACAGCAACACGTTGCAAGGCTTCAATGGTAATGAGTGAAAATTTAGAAGAATTTGAATGTCATGAACTCACTTCACCTGCTGACCAGTAAACGTCCTGCTGAGAATTTCAATTTGATTGATTGATGGTTTATTGTTGCAAAAGTACACAACAATTAAAGAAGGGAGGACTTTAATATTTGTCACCATTATTCACCTGTTATGCCTTCTTGGTCAAACTCGTATTATTCTAGTTAGCCTAATATGTATGCATAGGATGTATATATAACGAAAGCAGCCCTATTAAGTAAAGAATAAATGTGAAGTCTGATAAATAAGTGTGAATAATGAATAAATGTAATTGATATAGGTGAAGAGTGTCTTGCTGACATCTGCTAAAATTAGAAAACTTTTATTAATACTTCTCACCATTATTTCACATTTTCCGCCTAGGAAATAATAGGCTATCAGCAGATTTGAGGGGTGTATCAGCGAGACACTCCATATTTTTTCATCATATCTATTCTTCACAATTACTCTTTATATTTATTCTTCACGTTTACTTATTTTACGTATATTTTTCATATTACTCTTTCATAATCCTCCGCTTAGCTGATGTAATGTTGACATTTCCCGCCGCTCCGGCATACCAACACCGCCGAATCACGCGCCTTCGTCTTGTCATGACCGTCACCACGCTGGTAGTCGCCGATAAAATGAAAACAGCGACTGTGAAAGCGGATCGAGGCGATGGTAACGGCTGCTACCAGGATGGTAGGGCCTGTGGTTAGGGTGCGTACCAGACGACTGTGAAAGCGGCCGGCCCCTAAGGCTCTTCGTCTCATCAGCTCTCCTCCTCTTACTGATAGTCTTCTACCTCTTAATTTCCGCCGCCATGTTGCCTCTCTTTCTATCTTCTATCGATATTTTCATGCTGACTGCTCTTCTGAACTTGCTAACTGCATGCCTCCCCCCCTCCCGCGGCCCCGCTGCACGCGACTTTCTACTCATGCTCATCCCTATACTGTCCAAACCCCTTATGCAAGAGTTAACCAGCATCTTCACTCTTTCATCCCTCACGCTGGTAAACTCTGGAACAATCTTCCTTCTTCTGTATTTCCTCCTGCCTACGACTTGAACTCTTTCAAGAGAAGGGTATCTGGACACCTCTCCTCCCGAAATTGACCTCTCTTTCGGCCACCTCTTTGGATTCTTTTTGGGAGCAGCGAGTAGCGGGCTTTTTTTATTTTTCATTATTGTTTACTTTTTATTGTGCCCTTGAGCTGTCTCCTTTGTTGTAAAAAAAAAAAAATATCTCCTCCAATTTCACTCCTCCATCTTTCCCTCCTCTCCTTAACCCTGACGGCAGCACCGCCGTCTCGTCTATCTCTAAGGCTGAACTTTTCGCTCAAACTTTCTATAAAAGTCCACTCTGGAGGATTCTGGGCATATTCCTCCTACTCATCCACCCTCTGACTCCTTTATGCCTGTTATTAAAATTCTTCGGAATGATGTTTTCTATGCCCTCTCTGGCCTCTACTCTCAGAAGGCTTATGGACCTGATGGAGTGCCCTTATTGTCCTTGAAAACTGTGCTTGCGTACTGACACCCTGCCTGGTCAAACTCTTTTGCCTCTGCCTGTCAACAATCTACCTTTCCTTCCTGCTGGAAGTATGCCTTTGTACAGCCTGTGCCTAAGAAGGATGGCCACTCCAACCCCTTAAACTACCGCCCTATAGCTTTGCTTTCCTGTCTATCTAAAGCTTTTGAATTAATCCTTAACCGGAAGACTTTTCCACTTCTAACCTTTTATCTGATCGCCAGTATGGGTTCCGCAAGGGGCGTTCTACTGGCGATCTTCTTGCTCTCTTAACTGCTTCTTGGCCATCCTCTCTTAGCCGTTTCGGTGAAACTTTTTCAGTTGCGCGAGACATATCGAAAGCTTTCGATAGAGTCTGGCACAAGTCTTTGCTTTCTAAACTGCCCTCATTCGGATTCTATCCTTCTCTCTGTTCCTTTATCTCCAGTTTCCTTTCCGGCCGTTCTTTTTCTGCTGTGGCAGACGGTCATTGTTCTTTCCCTAAACCTAGCAACAGTGGTGTTCCACAGGGCTCTGTCCTATCACCCACTTTCTTCCTGTTATTCATCAATGATTTTCTTTCCATAACAAACTGTCATATCCACTTATACGCTGACGACTCCACTCTGCATTATTCAATTTCTTTCAATAGAAGACCCTCTCAACAGGAATTACATGACTCCGGACTGGAGGCTGCAGAACGCCTAACCTCAGACCTAGGTATCATTTCCGATTGGGGTAAAAGGAACCTTGTGTCCTTCAATGCCTCAAAAACTCAATTTCTCCACCTATCAACTCGACACAATCTTTCAAACATCTATCCCCTATTTTTCGACAACACTCAGCTGTCACCTTCTTCAACACTAAATATCCTCGGTCTATCCTTAACTCAAAATCTTAACTGGAAACTTCACATCTCTCTCTCTCACTAAATCAGCTTCCTCGAGGTTGGGTGTTCTGTATCGTCTCCGCCAGTTCTTATCCCCCGCACAGTTGCTATCCATGTACTGTACAGGGGCCTTGTCTCCCCTCGTATGGAGTATGCATCTTATGCATCTCACGTGGTGGGGGGGCTCCACTCACACAGCACTTCTGGACAGAGTGGAGTCCAAGGCTCTTCGTCTCATCAGCTCTCCGCCTCTTACTGATAGTCTTCTACCTCTTAAATTCCGCCGCCATGTTGCCTCTCTATCTTCTATCGATATTTTCACGCTGACTGCTCTTCTGAACTTGCTAACTGCACTAAATTAATAAATAAAAATTTATAAGCAAAAAACTCGGACGTGTCCAAATCGCGGCCAAAGGACCGAAAAACAGGCTATTTTGTGACGGCTCGACGACAAACTTGGAATCGATCTATCAAAAACTCCTTCGAGCTGGTCAAACTACATTGCCAAGAGGGAATACTTGCCAAATTACAGCTTTTTAGAGGCAATAGCAATGCCACACTAGACAAAAACGACAAAGTGTCTGGAGTTCGTCAAAATCGCTATCAAAAGGGTTTACGTTTCGAGCTCTAGCGACGAAACTACTGGGAGTACGGAAATGTTATGCATCATATTGGAAAGCACATTGGGAGGGCTAGATTATTTGTTAAATACGTTATTTGAAACTTTAAAAAAAATGAGTGGGTTTCAAGGTTGAGAACTCAAAAATAGTTTTTTTTTCAGAGTCGTTTTTTGCGAATTTATTCGAGTTTTTACCCTTTCGAGTCGGTTTTTGAGCCCAGTCGCTTATTTAAATAAATAGCCCTTTCATTTTGCCGTCGATTGATACCAAAACATTTCTGTAGCCCCAGAAATAGGGGAGTTATGGCGATTCGCACCAAAGTAGTTGATTTTTCCAAAATTCGCTTCTAAATGACAAGGGCGCCGCACAATCAAAAGAGTCCGCCGTATATATATATATATATATATATATATATATATATATATATATATATATATATATATATATATATATATATATATATATATATATATATATATATATATATATATATATATTCAAGTGTCGCACCGCCACTCTTTTTGGTGTGGGCATACGTAGGAATAATCAGTGAATATATTATTGAAGAACTAGACCGCTGAGTGGCTGAGTATAATATATACTGAAGGGAAGTTCTGGCACCACTCACAATCTTTTGGTCGAAATAACATTTCATTGGGGAAAAAAGAAAAATATGTTAACTAGCACTCAGCCACCCATGGTGAAAAACTGAATGATCAGCGTGGTAGCGGCGAGTAAATATATTGAGGGACGTGTGTACTATTTCCACACGCCATCCGGTCAGTCACTGCAGAATAAGCTAATCAGGGGAAGAAATATTTAGACTGGGAATTAGTGCACCTTGAGAGGGTTATTTTAATAACTGACAAAACTTACAAGAAAACTGACATGAGAAAAGATTACAAAGTATGAATGCCTTAACCTACAGTCCTAAAGATAATTTCACACAAAAAGGAATGCCCCAGAGGTCCTAGGACGGTCTATTTATACTGACAGTTGGACTACATTTTAAAGGCATAATTGGGAGAGGGAGGTGTGTACGTATGTCGAAATGAAACAGCGAGAAGGGCGAGACAAGCAAATCTGAAGACAGTCGGGCAGAAACTCCTCAGTTAAGTATATACTATTTATGGAGATAACATTTGTTAATATAGAGGGGTAGAGGGGGTAAAAATTACGCAAGTTCTTTAAAGGGGAGGGAGAAAGAATTATTGAAACGTGCTTATCTGCAGACAGTCGGGCAGAAACTACAGACCAGCCTGGTGCAGGCAAAGGGATGGATAAGATGCGTCTGAACGCGTGACTGGGGAAGCGAGGGGTGGGGGATATTTCATTACAGCCACTGAAACATGCAAATAATAAGTTATGTAATAAAGACTAGAAGGATGGAGGGTATCAATTAAGTTAATAACTGCACTGGTTACCCAAAATTTATGGCACTTAAATTTGTTTTACCAGGGTCATCTCTCAACGATTTGAAGGGGAAAAGGTGTGTGTGTGTGTGTGTGTGTGGGGGGGGGGGGGGGGAACATGAACACTAAATATTACAGCTTGTCTCGCCCTGCTCCATCCATGATATTTGGGTAAGATATATGGCTAAGCTACAATATAACATACCTAAATTTCCTGGCAATACACAATATACTATGGCATTCATGGCCCCGTGCCTTATTCACTTTGTTACGTATACACGTAAAACAGAGTATCATTTGTTTTTGTTGTAAATCGGCTGGCAATACGTCTCCCATTACGTAACCTGCTTACCATTGAGGTGCTTTCAGACTGGAATCTCACAAACAATAAATAGTCCTATGAGCCAATTTTGCCCTCAAGAAATTAACAACTGATTTGTGATCGAGGCTTTACATTAAGTAAAACAAGTAGTCTGGCACTCGATTTAGATGTATCCTGTGAAAGCTTCCTTTACTTTCCTTGCAGAGGGCTGATGAAAATATTTAGCGGAGCATCCATGCGGCGTTGGTGGTGTTGATACGGACCGTTCGTGGACTGTAGTGATAATCCGCCTTGACTTCCGAACTTGCTTTCCGATTTTCGTTGATTTCTGTAAGTAATCATAATGTTTTTTTTCATTAACAATTAACCTATGCTACTTAATTTAAGCATACCCTTGTCAACAGTTCTCAAACTAAAAATGGAAAATCATTGCTTATCTCATTTTCCTTAGTTGATGTTAATTCACATCTCTGATATACATCTCATACTGTCTAATGGGGAGGCGGTGGTTGAGTGGTTAGCGTACGGGCCCCGCATTCACTGCGTTTTGGACGACGCGGGGTCGAATCCGCCGCTACCACCTGGGATTTTTTAGTCACCGCCGAGTGGCCTAAGACTACCCACATGCTGTCCTGAACACCACCCATCAACCCGGACTCTAGAAGAACCGTCCAAGTCATTCAAGAATGAGCTCCGGGGGGGGCAGCATGAGCCCAGAAAAGATGGCGCAATTAGAAACACTTGCTTGCACCAAGACGGGCTTGGGCCGACCACCAGGCCCCTCAAGAAAGCTTACAGGTGCTACAGGCTTCGACGTAAAAAAAAATATTAAAAAAAAAAAAAATGGGAATTGAAATATTTCTAAGGTGAACTTTGGTAAGGGGCAACACTGTCCGATCCTTCGGAATGAATGAGACAGAATAAGTCATATCTCATTAACTTCTCTAAAGGGGCTATGAGGCACAGTACCACAATTTTTCCCTCAACTGATTTGAATGGTTTCAGATGAAAACGCAACAGAGAAGAATCAAAGCATCACTCACCTTGCTTTATATCTTGCAAAAGAAAACCACAATAAATTATCGCATTTGGCAACTAATCGTGCCAGAGAAAGGTCGCCATTCGCCAACTGAGAATAATTAAAACAATAGGAAAAACGTTAACTGGAACTTGAGCCCTTAGAGAGGCAACATTTTTTCTTTTGTTTACTAGTTGGCTTAAAACCTTTTTTAAACCTATTCTTTCCTACACGCTACTCGGGTTTTATATTATATTTTCCCTTCATTTCTGGGGTATTTCAACATGCAGGAAGCTTCGGTTGGAAAAAAATTCTCACATAAATGAATATCAGATGTACGCCTATCCTGGTTTGTCACCCTATTAGTTTACAAACACAAGGTGGACATGTCTGACACGGTACAGCCATCCACTATCCTATGATATCCTCGTAAAATTTTTTGATCTTTTTTTATAAATGAAAAACAATAATGGAAAAAGTGTAATGGACCGTATTGGCTATACATGCACGTGGCCACTCGGTGAACTGTTGATGCAGTATTTTCCCTCTGTTCCCTCTTACTATCTCTATCCTAAATTTCAATCCAAAGCTAGATGTTGCGCCTACGTGCGCAACGACATCACTTGCTCTCGTGCCCACGACCTTGACTCTTCTGAATTTTCCACCATCTGGCTAAGACTTCATTGTCATTCTATTACTAAATACATCTGTGCTGTTTATCTCTCACCTAACTCTACTAACTATGTAAAACTCTTTGACTATTTGAACTCTAAAGTGGAGCGCATCTTGACCCACTCTCCCTTCGCTGAAATCTCCATCTTGGGAGATTTCAATGTTCACCACCAGCTTTGGCTTTCATAATCTTTCACTGACCAGCCTGGTGAACAAGCCTTCAACTTTGCTCTCCTCAACGACCTAGAGCAGTTGGTTCAGCACCCTACTCGTATTCCCGACCGTCTTGGAGACAGGCCCAACATTCTAGACCTCTTCCTTACCTCTAATCCTTCTGCTTACTCTGTCAAACTGTTCTCTCCGTTGGGCTCCTCCGATCATAACCTTATTTCTGTATCCTGTCCTATCGCTCCTGTACATCCTCTGGACCCACCGAGGAGGCGATGCTTCTGGCATTTTGCTTCAGCTCGGTGGGACGACCTGAGGATGTACTTTTCCGATTTCCCGTGGATTGATTACTGCTTCCAGGAGAGAGACCCCTCTGTGTGTGCTCTGCGCATCACAGAGATGATTGTCTCTGGAATGGAGGCATACATTCCACGTACTTTCTCTACTCCTCATTCTAAAAAGCCTTGGTTTAATCATGCTTGTTCTCGTGCTATTAAAGATAGAGAGGCAGCTCACAAAAGGTTCCAGAGCCTTCGAACTCCCACTAACTTTGATCTTTACATTTCAGCCCGGAATCGTGCCAAATCTATTCCCCGACTTACCAAAACTTCTTTTATAAATAGAAAATGTCAACACCTTGCTTCTTCTAATTCTTCCCGTGACTTCTGACATCTAGCCAAAAATATCTCCTCCAATTTCAATTCTTCCTCTTTCCCTCCTCTCCTTAACCCTGACGGCAGCACTGCCGTCTCATCTGTCTCTAAGTCTGAACTCTTCGATCAAACTTTCTGTAAGAACTCCACCTTGGACGATTCTGGGCATATTCCTCCTACTCATCCCTCCTCTGACTCCTTTATGCCTGTTATTAAGATTCTTCCTAATGTTGTTTTCTATGCCCTCTCTGGCCTCAACTCTCAGAAAGCTTATGGACCTGATGGAGTGCCTCCTATTGTCCTTAAAAACTGTGCTTCTGTGCTGACAACCTGCCTGGTCAAACTCTTTCGTCTCTGCCTATCAACATCTATCTTTCCTTCCTGCTGGAAGTATGCCTTTGTACAGCCTGTGCCTAAGAAGGGTGACCGCTCCAATCCCTCAAACTATCGCCCATTAGCTTTACTTTCATGTCTATCTAAAGCTTTTGAGTCAGTCCTTAACCTGAAGATTCAAAAGCACCTTTCCACTTCTAATCTTCTATCTGATCGCCAGTATGGATTCCGCAAGGGGCGTTCTACTGGCGATCTTCTTGCTCTCTTAACTGACTCTTGGTCATCCTCTCTTGGCAGTTTCGGTGAGTTTCTCTGTTGCGCTAGACATATGGAAAGCCTTCGATAGAGTCTGGCACCAGTCTTTGCCTTCTAAACTGCCCTCTTTCGGACTCTATCCCTCTCTCTGTTCCTTTATCTCCAGTTTCCTTTACGGCCGTTCTATCTCTGCGGTGGTAGACGGTCACTGCTCTTCCCCTAAACCTATCAACAGTGGCGTTCCACAGGGCTCTGTCCTATCACCCACTCTCTTCCTGTTATTCATCAATGATCTTCTTTCCATAACAAACTGTCCTGTCCACTCGTACGCCGACGACTCCACTCTGCATTATTCAACTTCTTTCAATAGAAGACCATCACAACAGGAAGTACACGACTCCAGACTGGAGGCTGCAGAACGCTTAACCTCAGACCTTACTATCATTTCCGATTGGGGCAAAAGGAACCTTGTGTCCTTCAATGCCTCAAAACTTCAATTTCTCCACCTATCAACTCGACAGAATCTTCCAAACACCTATCCCCTATTCTTCGACAACACTCAGCTGTCACCTTCTTCAACAATAAACATCCTCGGTCTATCCTTAACTCAAAATCTCAACTGGAAACTTCATATGTCCTCTCTCGCTAAATCAACTTCCTCGAGGTTGGGCGTTCTGTATCGTCTCCGCCAGTTCTTCTCCCCTGCGCAGTTGCTATCCATATACAGGGGCCTTGTCCGCCCTCGTATGGAGTATGCATCTCACGTGTGGGGGGGCTCCACCCACACAGCTCTTCTGGACAGAGTGGAGGCTAAGGCTCTTCGTCTCATCAGCTCTCCTCCTCTCACTGATAGTCTTCTACCTCTTAAATTCCGCCGCGATGTTGCCTCTCTTTCTATCTTCTATCGATATTTCCACGCTGACTGCTCTTCTGAACTTGCTAACTGCATGCCTCCCCCCCCTCCCGCGGCCCCGCTGCACACGACTTTCTACTCATGCTCATCCCTATACTGTCCAAACCCCTTATGCAAGAGTTAACCAGCATCTTCACTCTTTCATCCCTCACGGTGGTAAACTCTGGAACAATCTTCCTTCATCTGTATTTCCTCCTGCCTACGACTTGAACTCTTTCAAGAGGAGGGTATCAGGACACCTCTCCTCCCGAATTTGACCTTGCTTTTGGCCACCTCTTCTGATTCTTTTATGGGAGCAGCGATGAGCGGGCTTTTTTTTATTATTGTTTTTTTTTGTGTGTGCCCTTGAGCTGCCTCCTTTGTTGTAAAAAAAAAAATAGAATTCAAGTTATATACTAGAGTGCGTCTGAGGCTGCCTCCAGGATACAAGACCGTGGTACCACCACGCTCCAAACCAACGACTGCACACGCTTTACTCCTTCCCGATTTCCTGACTCTGCTGATTGACATGGAGAAAAACTGAAATCGGGTAGGAGTGAATTGTGTGCAATCATCGGCTTGGGGCGATGGCGGCACCATGGACGTGTATCCCGGAGACAGCCTCAAACGCACTCTAGTCTGTTACTTGAACTCTATGGAAAGTACAGCTTAGAGTTGAGTGGCCACATGTGGCGCTGCCTGTATAGCCAATACGGTCCATTGTTTATCAATTAAATTAAATAAAAGAGCATTATATGATTTTTTCTGGCGATTTATGTTTAAAAATTGTAAAAAAAAATATATGATATATGAAAGCTTCTTTTGAATTATAATGACCTGCACCCCTTGTATGTCATTAAATGTGACTGACATATGATGACCTGTATCCCTTGTATGTCGTTAAATGTGACTGAAATGTGACCTGCACCCCTTTCGTGTCAGTGATATGACTGAAATGTGATTACCTGCTTCCTTTGTATATCACGCTTGTTCTCGTATTGTCAAAGATAGAAAGGCGGCTCACAAAAGATACCAGAGCCCTCGCACCCCTGCTAATCATGATCTTTACATTTCCGCCAGGAAGCGTATTTACAATTTGCCTACATGAAAATCCCCCTAGCCCCAGGTTCCTCCCCCACGCATGACGTTATGATATGACGTCATAAACCTCGCCAATCACAGTGCTACTACAGGCGCCAAAGGGAAGGTTTTGATATAAAATGTATTCATTCATGGAATTATACATGTTTATTGATGGTTGCACTATGTAGTTTAGTAGATGTACTATATAAACACATCTATTGCACAGGTAATTAACCATATTGCATGAATTTTCATGTACTTGAAACGAATGCTCCTTGAGAAAACATGTAAACAAACCACCAGAAAAAAAAAAATATATATATATATATATATATATATATATATATATATATATATATATATATATATATATATATATATATATATATATATATATATATATATATATATATATAAACACTCCAAAAAAAGAAAATATTAAGTATGGTGTTAGGGTTTGACTTTCCAGACAAGGGATTTTTAAGTATAGTTTTAGAAAAATACAAGAGTCCAAATAATGAGAACAAAATGTGAGGAACAGTGAGGAGGTAAGGAAATGGAAAGCAATTTCTAAAGGAGAGTACGTATACATACTGCAAAAAAGTGTTAATGAATGATGAAAGATATCGCCTCCATTCTGACTCTGTTAGAGCTTTGCTGCTTGCTTGTTTGTTTACCTATCCCTCGTGTGGTGTTATTCCCTGTAGGTGGAATAACTTTTTTTTTTTTTCTTATGCTGAGTTTGAGGTGCCACTCATTAACTTTAAATGGATTCCTCGGTCAGATAGGTTGCAGGAGGCTTCGGTTAGAAAAAAGCTTCTCACATAAATGAATATCAGAATCATGATATAATAAATGATTATATATACTTTCAGTGAATGAAATATAAGAATTATAAAACAGAAAAATCCATTACAAAAATTATCACATAACTTAAAAATAACACAGTATTACTTTTGACTCATTGCTGTTTTTTTGTTGCACAAGTCCATAACAAAGGAGATGGGAGGAACATGCCATCCTCACCTCCTGCCAATACATAATGTCATTAGCAATAATAAGAAACATGTGTACAATATCCATATCACTATGCAGTGGAGCAAAACGATAAGATTCGTAATATGATAATAGAAAACAGAAAAATATAGCAAGAGGGTGTATGAAACCAACAAAGTCAATAATAAGTAACTTCCTAGATTAGTAAATGGTCGACTGATAAAGGTGAAACGTGCCGTCTTGACCCCCAGTTAATACATATGTACAACTCTTGACATATCTGTTGGTAACACCATGGAACTAAACAGGTACAATGGTAGGTGACAAGTTCTATATTTAAAATATATAGTAGCTGTAATGAAATCAAAGAAGCAGGCACAAGGGACTACACCAAGAAGAGTTACAGACGAGGTGCAAATGCAGGGTGCTCTCTTAAATTTACATGAGAGAACATTGTTGTTAATGAACCAGCTCACCAGCTCAGGAAGGCCCCATCAGTCATGCCCCGGGAGTTTATTTTCTCTTTTTCTATTTTCCTACACGACCTCTGCGTTTATCGAAACAACACACGAGAAATTAATCAAGGCAAGGTGAGGGTATTCGCCGGCTGCCTGGGACTGAACCCGCGACCAACGTGACGGGAGAGCCACTCCTTACCGAGTCGGCCAAAGAGGTACCCCACTGGCTAAGTGGGTTATGGGAGGCTCGTTCATCAGGCATAGTCGCCGCACTACACGACTTTCCCCTTTATGTAGATTAATTTGTGTGTGCTGAGACCTTTAGACTGTGACCCATTTTGGTGCACTATTTCACAATGTCCCCGTAGAGACATACCTCCAACTCTCCCATTTTCTATTACCCTCGCAGAGCATGGGCCATCCAACCTGTTAACCCTTCGGGGAAACTCAACAGAACTGCAGAAGAGGATCCCACCGCTGCCACCACTGTCATCCCCTGGGAGTTTATTTTCTCTTTTTTTCTATTTTCCTACACGACTTCTACGTGTATCGAAACAACACATGAGAAATTAATCAAGACAAGGTGAGGGTATTCGCCGGCTGCCTGGGATTGAACCCGCGACCAACGTGACGGGAGAGCCACTCCTTACCTAGTCGGCCAAAGAGGTACCCCACTGTCTAAGTGGGTTATGGGAGGCTCGTTCATCAGGCATAGTCGCCGCACTACACATTGGCCCTGTGGTTGGTAATCACTAAAAGAGGGACATTGCAGAACATAAGGGCATGTGACCCCCCAGGCCTGGCACACAAAGTACAAGGGACAGGGGCAGCCTATCTGACCTCCCAGTACGTAGTACCTATAGCCCAGTCTCACTCATCACAAGATCATAGGATGCACTGTGTCTGCCATAAGTATAGGTACAGAGATTTGATACCTGGGCATAGTGCATGTTGGAAGCACTGCCGTCATGACACCACAAGGCAAGCTGGGAGGTAACAGATTCACTAACATGAGATCTAAATCTACTCTTCATATAATTTTAGGTGTACTCAGCACCGACGAGCAAGTCTGTTCATCTTTTTATAATGGTGTAACCCAACATGTGAGGGCACCCAGATGAAGTGTGCATTGGCACCACTGCGCTTTCGCAGGCTAAGGGCACAGAGGCACTTATTGACTATATCACAGTCAGAGGGAGAGGAAGACATGAGTGCATACATGGCACACTTACTGTCAAAAAACAGGTGCACAGTTTTCCGTAAAGCTACAGTAATATGGAGGGCCGAGAGAATAGCATAGAGTTCTACCCTTGTGGAAGACATATGGTCAGGAAGCCTTTTGGAAACCTCAGTGTCTGTGTATTCAGTGGGGGAGGTATAGTCTTTAATAATTAATCCACAGTCAGTCTTGCTGCCATAAACAGACTCGTCACAAAACACACAGACAGCCTCGGTATGTGGATATGTGGACAATATGGACATGAAATGATCCTGCAGGGCTTGAGGAAGGCAGGAGTCTTTAGGTTTATTCAATTTTTCTATGTCAACACTTTTTTTTTTTTTTTAACAACAAAGGAGGCAGCTCAAGGGCACACAAAAAAAGAAAACAATAAGAAAAAAAAAACCCGCTACTCGCTGCTCCTAAAAAAGAAACAAAAGAGGTGGCCGAAAGCAAGATCAAATACGGGAGGAGAGATGTTCTGATACCCTCCTCTTGAAAGAGTTCAAGTCGTAGGCAGGAGGAAATACAGATGAAGGAAGATTGTTCCAGAGTTTACCAGCGTGAGGGATGAAAGAGTGAAGATGCTGGTTAACTCTTGCATAAGGGGTTTGGACAGTATAGGGATGAGCATGAGTAGAAAGTCGAGTGCAGCGGGGCCGCGGGAGGGGGGGAGGCATGCAGTTAGCAAGTTCAGAAGAGCAGTCAGCGTGGAAATATCGATAGAAGATAGAAAGAGAGGCAACATTGCGGCGGAATTTAAGAGGTAGAAGACTATCAGTAGGAGGAGGAGAGCTGATGAGACGAAGAGCCTTAGCCTCCACTCTGTCCAGAAGAGCTGTGTGAGTGGAGCCCCCCCACGGTTCCATGTCAAATGACACAACTGCCACACTTACCAACACCACATGCACCAGTGACCAGTGACCAACTGAACCAGTAACTGAACAAACCAGTAGTAGACAGAACCAGTGGTGGTCAACTGAACCAGTAACTATTTGAACCAGCGAGAACCGAACTAACCAGAAACTTGAATTAAGAAAGTTGCACCAGCTACTACGAGTAGCAGTTGACCAGACCACCATTTCTCATCTGAACCAGTCCTTACTCCCAGTGGAACCTCACCCTGAACCAAAGTAGTCAAGAACCAGTGTGGTCATTTGAACTCATGGTCATTTGTGTCAGTAACAACCAGAACAGTGGAAAACCAGTAACAACTGAGTAAACCAGTGTAAAGTAGTTTTTCTACGCCAGACCAATTTCTTTCAACCAGATCTGAACCAGTGCTACTTGAACCAGCAGCAGTTGTTGTTGTGACTCAACTGTATTTTTTATTTCAACTGTACACACACATTAAATACAAACACAAAGTTTACAAAAATAAAAAAAAAAAGTATAAAACAAAAAAAAAAAAAATAAAAAAAAATAAAAAAAAAAAATAAAAAAAAAAAAAAAAAAAAAAAAAAAAAAAAAAAAAAAAAAAAAAAAAAAATAAATAAAAAAAAAAAAAATAAAAAAAAAATAAAAGAAAAAAAAAAATAACCTCGACAGCATCCGTACTCAATCAGTCCCAGGACCAAATAAAAAATAAATAAAATGGCTCCAGGTAAAATAGCTTGGTTAGGAGGGAATGCTAACATAAACGAGTTACAAGGATGTAAACATAGGGGAGGTTACACGTTAACATACCATCGGCCTTCGAAAAAGGGTTATAAATTGTATTACACGGTCACTGGCTGAAAAACCCCACACATGAGATGCATACTCCATACGAGGGCGGACAAGGCCCCTGTATATGGACAGCAACTGTGCAGGGGAGAAGAACTGGCGGAGACGGTACAGAACGCCCAGCCTCGAGGAAGCTGATTTAGTAAGAGATAAGATATGAAGTTTCCAGTTGAGATTTTGAGTTAAGGATAGACCGAGGAGCTGGGTGTCGTCAAAGAATAGGGAATAGTTGTTTGGAAGATTGTGTCGAGTGGATAGGTGGAGAAACTGTGTTTTTGAGGCGTTGAAGGACACCAGGTTCTTCTTGCCCCAATCGGAAATAATAGTAAGGTCTGAGGCTAAGCGTTCTGCAGCCTCCAGCCTTGAGTCGTTAAGTTCCTGTAGGGTGGGTCTTCTATTAAAAGAAGTTGAGTAATGCAGAGTGGAATCATCGGCGTAGGAATGGATAGGACAGTTCGTTTTGGAAAGAAGATCATCAATGAACAACAGAAAAAGAGTGAGAGATAGGACAGAACCCTGTGGGACACCACTGTTAATAGATTTAGGGGAAGAACAGTGACCGTCTACTACGGCAGAAATAGAACGGTCAGAAAGGAAACTGGAGATAAAGGTACAGAGAGAAGGATAGAAACCGTAGGAGGGTAGTTTGGAAAGCAAAGATTTGTGTTATCCAAGTGGGATAACAAGGGTTACTAATGATGACAAGGCATAGTTTAAGTACACCAAGGTCAGATGATATCTTTTGAATATGTCTAAGGCCCCGTCCACACGGGCATACACTGTCCGCCGCAGACACAGATAAAAGCGAGGGTTTTGCCCGTCCTCCGCTTGTTCACTCGCCTCTGCCTCGCTTTTGTATGTGTATAAGGCGGACAGTGTATTCCCGTGTGGACGGGGCTTAAGGTATGATTTGGCTGCTTGGAACACTACTTGGAAAGCAGTGTTGGGGCTGAGGGTACGACTGCTCAGCTGCTGATTCTTGGGTGTTTTATGGGGCTAGTACGACTGCCCAGCAGCAGCTTAGCGGGCACACGGCAGCGTCCCTAGTGTTTTGTTTACATAATTTGACAAGGAGCATTCGTTTGAAATACATGAAAACTCATGCAATATGATTAAATAAATGTGCAATAGATGTGTTTATATAGTACATCTACTTAACTACGTAATGTAACCATCAATAAACCTGAATAATTACGTGAATAAATATATTTCATATCCAAACCCTCCCTTTGGAGTCTGTAGTAGCGCTGTGATTTGCGAGATTTATGACGACAGATCATGACGTCACGCGTGCGAAAGGAGCCCCGGGCCAGGGGAATTTTGGTGTTGGCAGATTGTAAATATGCCGCCCTGAACCGTGCCAGATATATTTTCCGACTAATCAAAAACACTTTCATCAACAGAAAGTGCCGCAACCTTGCTTTCTCTAATTCTTCCAGATACTTCTGGAACCTAGACAAAAATACTCACACAATTTTATTTCATCTTTCCCACCACTCCTTAGCCTAAACGGCAGAACTGCTGTCACATCTGTCTCTAAGACTGAACTCTCCTCTCAGACTCCACAGTGGGCGATTCTGGGCATATTTTCTCCTACTCATCCCCCATCTGACTCCATTATGCATGTTATTGAAATACTTAAGAGCGATGTTTTTGATGCCCTCTCTGGCCTCAATCCTCAGAAGGTTTATGGACTTGATGGAGTGCCTCCTATTGTCCTTAAAAACTGTGCCTCCGTGCTGACACCCTGCCTGGTCAAACTCCTTCGTCTCTGACTGTCAACATCTACCTTTCCTTCCTGCTGGAAGTACGCCCACATACAGCCTGTGGCTAAGAATGGTGACCGTTCCAATCCCTCAAACTACCGTCCTATAGCTTTACTTTCCTGTGTTTCTATAGCTTCTTAATCAATCCTTAACCGGAAGATTAATAAGCATTTATCCACTTTTGACCTGTTTGATTGCCAGTATCTGTTCCATAAGGGGCATTCTACTGGTGATCTTGCTTTCTTAACTCACTCCTGGTCATCCTTTCAGCCGTTTCGGTGAAAAATTTGCTAATGCCTCAGAGATCTCGAAAGCTTTTGACAGTCTGACACAAATTTTTGTTTTCTAAACTACCCTCATACTGATTCTGTCCCTCTGTCTGTACTTTTATCTCCAGTTTCCTTTCCGGCCGCTCTATTTCTACTGTGGTAGACGGTCACTATTCTTCCCCTAAACCTATTGACAGTGGTGTTCCATAGGGCTCTGTCCTATCTCCCACTCCCTTTCTGTTATTCATCAATCACCTATCTTTCCACAATAATCTGTCCTATCCACTCATATGCCGATGACTCAACTCTGCATATTTAAACTTCTTTTAACAGAATACCCTCCCAAAAGGAATTACAAAACTCCAGACTGGAGGCAGCAGATCGCATGACCTCAGACCATGCTATCATTTATAATTGCGGTAGGAGAAACCTGGCGTCCTTCAATGCCTCAAAAACTCAATTTCTCCACTTATCAACTCGATACAATCTTCCAAACACCTATCTCTTATTCTTCGACAACACTCAGGTGTCACCTTCTTCTACACTAAATATCCTCGGTGTATCCTCAACTCAAAATCTTAACTGGCAACTTTACATCCATCTGACTAAATCAACTTCCTCGAGGTTGGGCGTCCTGTATCGTTTCCGCCAGTTCTTTTCCCACGCACAGATTTTGTCCATATACAAGGGCCTTGTCCGCTCTATTATGGAAAATGCATCACACGTGTGAGTGGGCTCCACACACAGCTCTCTTGGACAAAGTGAAGTCTAAGGGCCGCTTTCACAGTCGGCTGGTACGCACCCTAACCAAAGGCCCTACCATCCTGGTAACAGGCGTTACCATCGCCTCGATCCGCTTTCACAGTCGCTGTTTTCGTGGTATCGGCGACTACCAGCGCGGTAACGATCATGACGAAGGCGCGTGATTCGGCAGTGTTGGTATGGCGGAGTGGCGGGAAATGTCAACATTACATCAACTGAGCGGAGGATTATGAAGGATAAATGTGAAAAATAAACGTACTAAAAAGTAAACGTGAAGAATGAATATAAAAAATAATTGTGAAGAATAAATATGATGATAAAATGTGGAGTACCACGTAATACACCGCTCAAATCTGCTGATAGCCTAATATTTCCTAGGGATAATAGTTGAAAATTTATTTCATAATGGTGACAAGTATTAAAGTTATATTATTTGGCAGATGTCAGCACGACAGACTTTTCATCTATCTATCTATCTATCTATCTATCTATCTATCTATCTATATATATATATATATATATATATATATATATATATATATATATATATATATATATATATATATTGTTACGAATGTGCTGTATGTGAATGATTGTATGTGTAATGTGATGAAATTGTAGCATGATGCAATGTTAGCTCAGCATGGTGCAACTCTACTTGTTGGGACAAGAGAGACAGGGGGGGGCCCGGGGCCGCCGGGCCGCCGGGCAGGAAGTGCTGAGTCGAGGAGTTGCGAGCAAGAGTTGCTGAGGGGCAGTTGAGGGTGGCGAGCTGAAGCGAGTGTGACGCGTCTGGGCTGGCGGGGGTTCAGCTGAATGCCCCGTTCGTGAGCCGTGTGCGTGTCTGTCGTGCCCCTGTACTGTGCCTGATTAACTGTTCTGTGCCCTTGTGAGTTGCTGTACTGTGTGAGGAGCCTGTCATTAAACTAGAACTTAGTGTTGAACGTGTATCCTTTGTGCCCTGCCTCGTTCCCTCCTCCCCTCGGTGTGCGGTGTGGGCCGCTGTGAGTGACTCCGCACTGTGACTGGTGCCCGTGTGGCTGTTCTGGTGGGGATTACGCCGCCTGCCTGCCCGTGGATGGTGTGTGTGGGGGGGTGGCGTAACACTTGGTGTCATAGGAGTGGGATATAAGTGAACAGTGGATATAAGTGAACAGTGAAGCGCGCCGAGTGTCATGGCGTCCCCCAATGGTCGCCGTGAGGGTGAGGAGACGGGCAAGGCCTAGGCTGACCCGGGTGAGGTGAAGCCGGGCCAGATGGAATTGTTCGCTGCCATGCTGGCCAGTATGAGGCAGGAATTGGATCAGAGGGCAGACGAGAGGGCACGCGAGCAGGCTCAAAGGGCAGAAGAGAGGGCACGCGAGCAGGCTCAGAGGGCAGACGAGAGGGCACGCGAGCAGGCTCAGAGGGCAGAAGAGAGGGCACACGAGCAGGCACGCCATCTTGCCGAGGTCCTCCAGAGCAGTCTCTCGTCCCTGAAGGCGGAAACCCAGCAGTACACCGACAAGGCCTGCGACAGCGTTAAGAGTGAACTGCTGGGAGAGGTGCAGACTCTGATAGGCGAGGTCCAGGGCCTAAGGGAGGAGGTGGAGGCGGAGAGGCAGCGGCGAGAGCTGGCAACGTCACGCGGGGAGGAACAAGAAGCGTCACGCGTGCTGGCGACAAGCACCAGGGTGACGAACTTGCTGGGGTCCTCGTGGGGCCCCTGGCAAGAACCCCTGGGGCCTCGCAGCGTTGTGTCAGAGCCAGCAGCTGCCGCAGGAAGTTGGGGAGCCATCGGAGCTGCGCCCTTGGGTCCAACTGGCGACAGAGTCGGACCCACTGACCAAGCCTCTCTGCCGCCTTCACCGCCGCCCTCTCCATGCCGGCCGGCGCACAGCCCACGGGCTCCGCTTTCTCCCCCATCCAGCCCCTCGGCTTCCCGCCGTTCGGGGAGGCGCAAGCCGGCGGAGTATGACCGGGAAGGTGGCCTGGGAGGCCTATGTTGCCCAGTTTGAGATGCTAGCAGCTGCCCAGGGCTGGGACGAGGCTGAGAAGGCGCTGCAGTTGGCAACAGCGCTTCGGGGCCCGGCTGTGGAAGTGCTGGGGCACCTGCCGCCGGCCCAACGTGCCTCTTACGGGAGCATGGCGGAGGCCCTGCGGCGACGTTTCGGGCACCACCTTCAGGCCGAGGTGTACCGAGCTCGCCTGAAGAAGCGGACTCGGGAACGCGGCGAGACACTGTCGCAGCTGGCGCAGGACGTGGAAGCGCTGGTCAGAAGGTCGTATCCTGCTGCCCCGGAAGAGATGATCGTGGTGCTGGCCCGCGATTTCTTTGTTGACGCTCTGCACGACCAGCAGCTGCAGATTTACGTTAAGCAGGCGCACCCTGGGGACCTGCAGGTGGCGCTGGCGAGGGCCTTGGAATTCGAGGCCTTCCTGAAGACGACCAGCGGCCTAGGGGCGGCCCCCCAGCCCCGCCGTGATCTCCGGGGCCGGAAGGCGAAGGTGGAGAAGAAGGCGGCGTCGAGGAAGGCGAGCCCGGACGGTTTTCTCGGCTCGTGTTGGGGCTGTGGCAAGAAGGGGCACATGCGCAGTCGTTGTCCGAGGGAGCGAAGGACGCGTTCCCTTGACCGACTGAGTTCTGACACCTTTCAGCCTTGCTGCAAGGACTGTGGCAAGTCTGGCCACCGTTCGAGCGCCTGCCCCAAGCCAAAGGAGGTAGTGCAGGCGGGAAACCCGGACAGGCTGGAGAAGGGGGCCGAATCCCAGCCGTCAGTCCCCGGGCCCCGACTTGCGTAAGCTGCCGCCGGATAACCAGTGCGATGCAGGTGGAGAGCTCAGTGGACGGGAAGCCATGCCGCCTGACAGTGGACACCGGGGCTGAGAAGACCTTGGTGCGGCCTGATATGCTGGCCGCCACGCAGCTCCCAGACGCGCCACAGAGGCTGTGCGGCGTCACGGGGCACTGTGTGCAGCTCAAGGGCCCAGTGGAGGTTCGTATCGGCGTAGGCAGCGCTGTGGAGCGGCTGCCGGTGTACGTCGCCGATCTGGACGAGCCGTGTTTGCTGGGCCTCGACTACCTGACGCAGAGCAAGGCTTGTGTTGACCTCGGACGGAAGCTGGTGAGGGTACGCGGTCAAGACGTGCCTTTGCTTCCGGAGGTTGGCTGTGCAGAGGTAGTCGCGGCTGAGCGTCTGCACCTTGCCCCTTGGACAGAGGCCAGGGCCGGTGTCGTCTGTCCAGAGCGATGCGTGGAGCGGAAGGCATGGTGGAGCCCACGGAAAACCTGCGGCTGGCTGACGGCGTGGCAGTCGGACGGAGCCCGTTGGGGCGGGGGAGGAGTTAGTTACGGTGCTGGTAGCTAACTTCTCCGACGAGGCCCGGAAGGTACCCGCTGGTGCCAAGTTGGGCACCTGTGAGGAGGTGGAGCGCCCAGAGGAGACGTCGGGCAGCGAGGAGTCGGCCGCTGTGGGGCCGCTGCCCGACTTCCTGGAGGATTTGGCGCACGGGAGCGCCGCTAACCTGACGGAGGCGCAGACGGAGAAGATGCGCCACACCCTGGCCCAGTACGCGGACGTGTTCAGCAGGGGTGACTTGGATCTGGGCCGCACGGGGTTGGTGAAGCATGGCATCAACACGGGAAATAGTGTGCCCATCAAGAGCCCGCCCCGACGTATTGCACCAGCCAGGCGGGAGGAAATGCAGCGCACTGTCAACGAGCTGGCGGCGCAGGGGTGATTGAGCGTTCAGACAGTCCTTGGTCCTCAGCGGTAGTCCTGGTTAAGAAGAAGGACGGCACGCAGCGCTTCTGTGTGGACTACCGGGCGCTGAATGATGTGACTGTCAAGGACTCTTACCCCCTGCCTAGGATCGACGACACGCTCGACGCACTGGTGGGGGCCAGGTGGTTCTCCACACTCGACCTGAAGTCGGGTTACCACCAGGTGGAGATGGCAGAGGAGGATAAGCCGAAGACCGCTTTCTCTTTCGGGCAGGGTTTGTGGCAGTTCAACGTCATGCCCTTTGGTCTCTGCAACGACCCTGGCTGTTTCGAGCGCCTGATGGAGAGGGTGTTGGAGGGCCTGCAGTGGAAGACAGCGCTCGTCTACATCGATGACGTCATCGTCTTCGGGAGCACCTTCGAGGAGGAGCTGGAGCGGCTGGAGGAGGTACTACAGCGGCTGAGGAAGGCCAACCTCAAGCTCAGCCCCAAGAAGTGTTCGCTCTTCCAGCACGAGGTGCCGTTCCTGGGGCATGTCGTCAGTCGGGACGGCGTGTGCACCGACCCGCAGAAGGTGGCAGTGGTGGAGAAGTGGCCCGTTCCCACCAATGTGGCGGAAGTTAGGAGCTACCTGGGCCTGTGCACGTACTACCGCCGCTTCGTGCAGGACTTCGCCAGCGTGGCAGCCCCTCTCCACCGGTTCACCAGGAAAGGGGCGTGCTTCCTGTGGGACGAGACGTGCCAGGCCGCGTTCGACGGCCTGAAGAAGGCACTGGTGGAGGCACCGGTCCTGCCTTACCCGGACCCGAAGCTTCCCTACCTGTTGGACACCGACGCCAGTGCCGAGGGCGTCGGGGCGGTCCTGTCACAGGTGAAGGACGGAAGGGAGCACGTCGTGGCCTACTACAGCGCCAAGTTTAGTAGACCTGAGCGCAACTACTGCGTCACGAGGAAGGAGCTGCTGGCGGTGGTGAAGAGTCTCGAGCACTTCCACCCGTACCTATACGGCGCTGAGTTCACCGTCCGGACCGACCACGCTGCCCTGCAGTGGTTGAAGACGCTGAAAGCGCCGGAGGGTCAGCTGGCGAGATGGTTGGGGCGTCTCGAGCAGTATAACTATCGCATCGTCCATCGCCCGGGTCGTGTCCACTGCAACGCTGACAGTCTGAGTCGACGCCCGTGTGAGGCTGGCTGCTCACACTGTGCCCAGAAGGACTCTGACCCTCTGTGCCTCCGCCTGCAGGTGCTAGCGGGCGTCGCTGACGGGGATGACAAGTGGCGTAAGGCGCATTGTGAGGACGCTGATCTCGCTCCCATCATCCAGTGGCTCGAGGCTGGCGGGGAGCGCCCCGGCTGGGAGGCAGTGGCGGTGGAGAGCCCCGCCACCAAGTGCCTAGTAGATCAGTGGGAAACTTTGCGAGTAGACGAGAGAGGTGTGTTAGTAAAGCGCTGGGTGGCGTTGAGCGGCGTGGGTGGTGACGCGTGGGTTGTGTTAGTGCCCCGAGCCTTGCGCGCTGAGGTGCTGAGGGAGTTACATGCCGGACTTACCAGTGGCCACTTGGGCGAGAAAAAGACCCTGTGCCGTCTCCGTCAACGCTTCTACTGGGTGGGAATGCGAAGTGACGTGTCCGAGTGGTGTAGAGCGTGTGACGTGTGCAGTGCAAAGAAGGGCCCCGCTAAGAGAAACCGAGCTCCGTTACAGGTGTACTGCGTGGGGGCGCCCATGGAGCGGGTGGCCGTGGACATTGCCGGCCCACTGCCTCTCACGCCACGGGGTAACCGGTACATCTGTGTGGTGATGGACTATTTCACCAAGTGGCCCGAGGCGTATGCACTCCCTAACCACGAGGCCGAGACCGTGGCCGACGTGCTGGTGAATGAATTCTTTACCCGGTTTGGTGTACCCGCGGAACTGCACTCTGACCAAGGCCGTGAGTTTGAGTCCCGAGTGTTCCGGGAGTGTTGCGAGCTGTTGGGGGTGCGCAAGACCCGGACGACGCCCCTCCATCCGCAGTCTGACGGCATGGTGGAACGCTTCAATCGGACCCTTGCGCAACAGCTGGCCAAGTATTGCGGGGAAGGCCAAGAAGACTGGGACGTCAAGCTGCCCGCTATGCTGATGGCGTACCGGTCCGCTGTGCATGAGGCAACGGACTACACGCCCGCCCGCCTTATGTTCGGCCGGGAGCTTAGGCTACCGGTGGATTTGGCCACGGGGCGGCCCCCCGACGTGAGCTTGCCCACCGTCACCTCTGGCTTCGCAGCGGCACTGCAGGAAAGCCTGGCTGAGGTGCACCGACGCGTACGGGGCAAGCTCAAGGTGGCAGGCCAGGCCATGAAGGAGACATACGACCGGCGCATGAGGGACGTGAGATACTCCGTGGGTGACAGAGTGTGGCTGCATAACCCCCGCCGTAAACGAGGGCTCTCGCCGAAGCTACAGAGCCCCTGGGAGGGGCCGTACACGGTGGTGGCAGCCCTCTCTGACGTCACCTACCGGATTCGACGGGGACGAAAGCACCCGTCTGTTGTCCACGTGGACCGGCTGTGGCGTTACCACGGTCCAGGGCGCTACTCCTGGGGCCACGGCGAGGAAGGAGAGGACGTAGGCCCCAGCAGCAGCGACGAGGACGTGTCAGAGGTCGACCACGGGGCGAACGAGAACATGGGCGGTGCGGGCGAAGCGGCAGATGTCAGTGACGACCCTGAGCAAGTACTTGGGGCCGACGACGCGGCTCTGGGTGCCACCGCCTGCCTGCCGCCGCCCGCATCTCAGCGGCGCCCTCGGCGAGAGAGGCGTCGGCCGGGATGGTTTAGACTTTAGAGACTTTAGTGATGTCCCAGGGGACTGATTAGTTTGATTAATTTCATGTTTTGTTTGTTGAATGTTGGGGCAGCCGGGTCGACTGCCTTCTGAAGGGGGAGATAGTGTTACGAATGTGCTGTATGTGAATGATTGTATGTGTAATGTGATGAAATTGTAGCATGATGCAATGTTAGCTCAGCATGGTGCAACTCTACTTGTTGGGACAAGAGAGACAGGGGGGGCGCCCAGGGCCGCCGGGCTGCCGGGCAGGAAGTGCTGAGTCGAGGAGTTGCGAGCAAGAGTTGCTGAGGGGCAGTTGAGGGTGGCGAGCTGAAGCGAGTGTGACGCGTGTCTGGGCTGGCGGGGGTTCAGCTGAATGCCCCGTTCGTGAGCTGTGTGCGTGTCTGTCGTGCCTCTGTGTGCCTGATTAACTGTTCTGTGCCCTTGTGAGTTGCTGTACTGTGTGAGGAGCCTGTCATTAAACTAGAACTTAGTGTTGAACGTGTATCCTTTGTGCCCTGCCTCGTTCCCTCCTCCCCTCGGTGTGCGGTGTGGGCCGCTGTGAGTGACTGGTGCCCGTGTGGCTGTTCTGGTGGGGATTACGCCGCCTGCCTGCCCGTGGATGGTGTGTGTGGTAACATATATATATATATATATATATATATATATATATATATATATATATATATATATATATATATATATATATATATATATATATATATATATATATATATATATATATATATATATATATATATATATATATATATATATATATATATATATATATATATATATATATATATATATATATATATATATATATATATATATATATATATCTATATATATATTATTCACACTTATTCAGCAGACTTCACATTTATTTTTTACCTAACAGGGCTGATTTCGTTATATGTATGCCCCATGCATACATATGAGGCTATCTAGAATAATACTAAAGTTTAACCATATAGGCATAACAGGTGAATAATGGTGACAAGTATTAAAGTCCTCCCTTCTCCTTTATTGTGTATTTTGCAACAATAAACAATCATTCAATCAAATCGAAATTCTCAGCAGCGAGTAGCGGGCTTTTTTTATTATTGTTTTATTTTTTTGTGCCCTTGAGCTGCCTCCTTTGTTGTAAAAAAAAAAAAAAAAAAAAAAAAAAGGACGTTTACTGGTCAGCAGGTGAAGTGTGTTCATGTCATTCAAAGTCTTCTAATGTTGTTCTCATATTACCATTGAAGCCTTGCAACGTCTTGATGTATTGTGTAATATTTTTTAATATCCATTTAAAGAAATAATATAACCACTTGAGGGCAAGAATTTGTATTATTTACTAATTAATGTCATTGGTAAGCTCCACTGGGGAGCCCCCACGGCCACCAGAGCTCCGTTACCAGAGGTTCCAATCTCTGGTACTGATGCAAACAAACAGCGCCACGAAGACGACTGTGAAAGCGGATTTCTTTTTGGTAGCGGCGATCGCTGCTCATTGGTAACGAGCAACACAAACAAACGTGACTGTGAAAGCGGCCCAAAGGCTCATCGTCTCATCAACTCCCGTCCTCTTACTGACAGTCTCCTACCCCTTAAATTCCGCCGTAATGGTGCATCTCTTTCTATCTTTTACCGATATTTTCATGCTGACTGCTCTTCTGAATTTGTTAACTGCTTACCGCCCCCCCTCCCGCGGCCCCGTTGCTCTCGACTTTCTGCACATGCTCACCCATATACTGTCCAAATCCCTTATGCAAGAGTTAACCAGCATCATTCTTTTATCCCTTTCGCTGATAAACTCTGGAACAGCCTTCTTTTGTCTCTATTTCCTTCACGCTACGACTTGACCTCTTTCAAGAGAGAAGTGTCAAGACACCTTTTCTCCCGAAACTGACCTCTCTTTTGACCTCTTATCCTGTTTCACTTTATTGGAGCAGCACCTAGCGAGCTTTTTTGTTGTTGTTTTGTTTTATTTCCCTTGAGCTGTCTCCCTTGCTGTAAACAAAATGATTAGTTGCACCCCTCGCATGTAAGTATATGTGACTGAAATGCAACGAACTGCACCCCTTTTCTGCCAGTAAATGTAATTGAAATGTAGCGACCTGCCCCCCTTTCATGACAGTAAATGTGACTGAAATGTGTTAACCTGCCCCCCTTTCATGACAGTAAATGTGACTGAAATGTGTTGACCTGCCCCCCTTTTATGCCAGTAAATGTGACTGAAATGTGATGACCTGCACCTCTTTTATGCCAGTAAATGTGACTGAAATGTGTTGACTTGCATCCCTTTTATGTCAGCAAATGTGACTGAAATGTGTTGACCTACACCCCTTTTATGCCAGTAAATGTGACTGAAATGTGTTGACCTGCACCCCTTTTATGCCAGTAAATGTGACTGAAATGTGTTGACCTGCACCCCTTTTATGCCAGTAAATGTGACTGAAATGTGTTGACCTGCACCCCTTTTATGCCAGTAAATGTGACTGAAATGTGATGACCTGCACCCCTTTTATGCCAGTAAATGTGACTGAAATGTGATGACCTGCACCTCTTTTATGCCAGTAAATGTGACTGAAATGTGATGACCTGCACCTCTTTTATGCCAGTAAATGTGACTGAAATGTGTTGACTTGCATCCCTTTTATGCCAGTAAATGTGACTGAAATGTGTTGACTTGCATCCCTTTTATGCCAGTAAATGTGACTGAAATGTGTTGACCTGCACCCCTTTTATGCCAGTAAATGTGACTGAAATGTGTTGACCTACACCCCTTTTATGCCAGTAAATGTGACTGAAATGTGTTGACTTGCATCCCTTTTATGTCAGCAAATGTGACTGAAATGTGATGACCTGCACCCCTTTTATGTCAGCAAATGTGACTGAAATGTGATGACCTGCACCCCTTTTATGTCAGCAAATGTGACTGAAATGTGATGACCTGCACCCCTTTTATGTCAGCAAATGTGACTGAAATGTGATGACCTGCACCCCTTTTATGACAGTAAATGTGACTGAAATGTGTTGACTTGCATCCCTTTTATGACAGTAAATGTGACTGAAATGTGTTGACTTGCATCCCTTTTATGTCAGCAAATGTGACTGAAATGTGATGACCTGCACCCCTTTTATGACAGTAAATGTGACTGAAATGTGTTGACCTGCATCCCTTTTATGACAGTAAATGTGACTGAAATGTGTTGACTTGCATCCCTTTTATGACAGTAAATGTGACTGAAATGTGTTGACTTGCATCCCTTTTATGACAGTAAATGTGACTGAAATGTGTTGACTTGCATCCCTTTTATGACAGTAAATGTGACTGAAATGTGTTGACTTGCATCCCTTTTATGACAGTAAATGTGACTGAAATGTGATGACCTGCACCCCTTTTATGACAGTAAATGTGACTGAAATGTGATGACCTGCACCCCTTTTATGACAGTAAATGTGACTGAAATGTGATGACCTGCACCCATTTTATGCCAGTAAATGTGACTGAAATGTGGCGACCTGCACCCATTTTATGCTAGTAAATGTGACTGAAATGTGGCGACCTGCACCCATTTTATGCTAGTAAATGTGACTGAAATGTGATGACCTGCACCCCTTTTATGACAGTAAATGTGACTGAAATGTGATGACCTGCACCCCTTTTATGACAGTAAATGTGACTGAAATGCGATGACCTGCACCCCTTGTATGTCAGTAAATGTGACTGAAATGTGATGACTTGCATCCCTTGTATGTCAGTAAATGTGGCTGCACAGTATAGTAGTTTCCTGTGATTCTGCATAAATGTATGACGGCAATCTGTACAGAGACATTTAACAAATATGTTAAATATATCGAGGCCTTAGTGATGCTAATGAGGAATGTATTCATATCATATGATTTCCGTTCTGCCTCCGATTTTTCTTCTATTTCTTTTTCGGGTGCGATGGATACTCTCCATTTAATAATGTGTGATATGTATGGTTCATTACAGCACTGTATCGTGTGATTTTTTTTTTTTTTTCATTAATCTGCTCTCACCTTTTGCTGTCATTTTGATGGACATTTTAGGATAACTTTAAAGTAATAACAATCTTTGTTAGTAAACAATGGGTTTTGTGCATGCACATATCAGTGTGTGTGAGGGGACAAGCAAGCTAGGATAGGCGGACACCTCACGACGTCACACCTACAAGAGTGAGAGGTGACACGCAACACGTTATCACATGCGGCAGGACTCGATCACGACTGTTCCAAACGTTTCGTCAGCCGACACGACGTCATCTATATGGTGGTGGAGTAAGTGACAACCTGCATCATAATATATAAGAAATTGATAAACATTTGCCAAATGCAGGAATATGCATGGTGGCCAAATATGGTTTAATTCTCTGGGGCGTATGTCAATTAGGGTAGCAAATAATGTGAGTCGCCAAATCCGAACACGCACAATGTGAGACTTTAATGTATATTAGGCAGAACCTGGCAACTCCAGCTTATTTAAGGTAAAGGTGGGTGCGTACGCTATAGCTACGCGTGGCTGCGGTGCTCATCTTCGAGCCGTTGGCCCTTTGAGCCTGTGGTAGGTAATAACCAATTACCCCGGGGCACGGGCCAATGTGAAATCCGAGATTGACACAGTTAACCTTCCCCAGGTTTCCGAAGTTACCCATTTATCGACCAGCCCCAAAAAGTAGATGAACAGCTGGGTGAGCCGCACACCGACTGCCCGGGCCGGGATTCGAACCCGGGCCCGCGGAGTGGTAGCCAGGTACGGTGCCCTCTAGTCCACGGAGGCGTAGGCCTTTAGCCGTTATGTTATTTATCAAACTCATGCAATAGTTAAAAAGTAGTAAACTCAGGCTCCTAGTGATAAGTGGTCCATGCTAATGTATTAAATAAGCACAAATTTCGTATGTATCAGTTTCAGTTTTGATGGAAATAAATGGAGATTGAATTTTGGCATATAATATCTAAGTTACCATCCGTAAAGCCAAAGCAGACAATGGTGTTTACTATATTCGAAACTCCGCTGGCAGAGGGCACCAATATGCTATCGGGCCACCAGATAAATTTTTCCTTCGTTAAGATACTAACTTCTGAAGAAAGGTTGCAGTAACTACGTAATTGCCTTTCTGCAACAATCTAGATATTTTCGTAACCCCTATTCCTTCTTAGCTTATTCTGTTGAACTATGTCGGCCGTTGGGCTCCTCCGATCACAATCTTAGTATTTCCTTTTTCTGCCCTATCACTTCTGTACGGCCTCTGGACCCACCGAGGAAGTGGTGTTTTTGATATTATAGTTCAATTCGGTGGAATGCACCGAATTTATAGTTTTCTGCTATTGATTCAGGTCGGAGACCCCTCGGTGTGTACCCAGCGCATTGAAGAAGTGAATGTTTGGGACTGAGGCACTTGCTCTCCGTACTTTCTCTCTACTACTCGTGCTAAAATGCCCTGGCTCAATTAAGCTTGTTATCGTCCTATTAAAGATAAAGAGGCAGTTCACAAAATGAATCTTTGCATTCGAACTCCTACTGATCATGATCTTTACAACAACTTTTTCATTTTATAATCTCAGAATCTTGTCAGCTTTGATAATTCCAAAGACGCCATCTTGCCAAAGTATCTCCAACAAATTTACATCTTGATCTTTCCCAGCTGTTCGTGATCCTGATGAGATTACAGCTGTTACATCTGTCTTTAAAGCATAAATGTTCACTCAAACATTTTCTAATAAACTCACTCTGGACGATTCACTCCTCCAACTTTACTACACCTGATATTAAAATTCTCAAGAAAGATGTCTTATGTGCCCTGTCTAGCGAGCCATCAGAAGGATGGACCAGATGGAATACTTCTTATTTCTAAAAAAAAATGTTTTGTTGTGCTAACACCCTGGCTGATTAATCTTTCATCTTTCCCTTTCAAGACCTTTCTTAACATGCTTCTGTAAGCATGCCTACATTCAACCTGTGGCCAAGAGATTTGACCGCTCTAACCCCTCAAAATTAATTCCTGTAGTTTTACATTTTTGTCTATTTAAAACTTGAAACAATCCTTAACAGGAAACTACTTTAAAGCATATATCAACTTCTAACCTTAGTTTTGATCATCAGTACATCAACACGTTAGCGTTTTACTGATGATCTTACCTGCCTGACTGGTTCCTGGTCCAGCCGTTTTGCTGAAGCTTGTTGTTGGCTTAGACATTACGAAAGCTTTCGACAGAGTCGCGCAATATTTTTCATTCTAAACTACCCTCAACGAATTCTGTCGCTTTCTCAGTACTTTCATCTCTAGTTTCTTTTCAGACCAATCTGCCTCCGTTGTAATGGACGGTCACTCTTTTGACATTAAATTCATAGATAATGGTGTTTCACGGGGTTCTATTCTATCTTGCCGATGATGCCAATAACTATTTGTCATTAATCACTATTTTTTACGAAAAAAATCCTATAAGCAGGAATTACACGACTCAAGACCGGACGCTACAGATGTTTCATCCCTGGTCTTACTATTATATCTGAATGGGGCAATAGGAATTTAGTCTTTCAAAACCTCAAAAATGTATCCACTTGACGACTTGACACAATCTTTCAGACATATACTCCCTTCTCTTCGATAGCTTACAACTGTTTCCTTTTCCACTCAAACTCCCGATTAGAAACTTTATATCTTATCTCTTGCTAGATCAGCTTCTTCGAGGTTAGGCGTTCTGTATCGTCTCCACTATTATATTTCCTCCTACATGCTCTCCGCCGTAGCATGGAATATGTGTGAGAGGGTTCCATATGCACCACAGCCTTTTTGAATAGAGTATCGTATAAGCCATTTCGCCTCATCAGCTCCTCATACTGACAGTCCTCTTAAATTTCGCCGTAATATTACCTCCCTTTTTCATCTTCTATCGATTTTTCTTTAACTGCTCAATGAAACGTGGTGTGCGCATGTCCCCCCACGAATTTCAACTCAAGCTCATTCTTATGCTATCCAAATCTCTTATGAAAGAGTTAACCACCATCCTTATTCTCTCATCTCGTTCGCTTGTAAACTCCAGAACAGCATTCTTTTGTTAGTCTTTCTTCCTGTCTACAGCTTGAACGCTTTAAAGAGGAATTTAGCAAGACAACTCACCACACGAATATGCTGACCCTCTATTGCGGCTACTGTACCAGTCGTCTGTTCGTGGGAGCAGCGCTAAGCGGGCATTTTTGTATATTATTTCCTTATGAAAGTAATAAAAATCTAAATAAAACTAACAACTTAGTCTGTTCTCATTTGACGGCGGATTGTGTCTTGAGTATTACGTGCCACCATTTACTCTGTATTTATTTTCGCCAAAAGAAAAACAATGTTTAGTTAATACATTAGTATGGATCTTATATCGCTAAGAGCCTGATTTCAATCCCCTTTATATCAACTTGATAAAACGGTAGTACAATTGGAGTTGACAACTTTATGGCTTTGTTTTGCAAAAAATAGAGCACGATAGCATTGCTTTCTTCTCTATTTTCACACAAAAGCATTTTGATTATTTAATATAACATTTATAATATAACAGTTTGGAAAGTCCTCTCTTGCCTCTATGCCAAGTAGCTGCTGCACAAATCCCTTAGAACATAAAAACATAAGAACGCAGGAGTCTACAAGAGGCCGGTAGGCCTGTACGAGGCAGCTCCTTTGACCCTAAGCTCCCGTGTATCTAACCCCACCTAATATCACTGTCCATGAATTTATCTAGTCTATTTTTGAATGTGACAATTGTATTGGCACTCACCACATGACTGCTAAGCCTATTCCACTCATCCACCACCCTGTTAGTAAACCAATTTTTGCCTATGTCCCTGTTGAATCTGAATTTATCCAGTTTAAACCCATTACTTCGTGTCCTACCCGGTTCTCTTACCAACAAAACCTTATGAATGTCTCCCTTATTAAAGCCCTTCATCCATTTATAAACCTCGATCATGTCTCCACGCACCCTTCGCCTTTCTAGAGAATGCAAGTTTAACTGTTTGAGTCTTTCCTCGTATGGCAAGTTTCTCAACCCCTGAATCATCTTAGTCATCCTCCTCTGCACCGATTCTAACATTTTGATATCCATTCTATAGTAAGGTGACCAGAACTGAACCGCATAGTCAAGATGAGGTCTAACTAATGCTAAATATAGTTTGAGGAAGACTTCGGGGCTTCTGTTGCTTACGCTCTTTGAAATAAATCCCAGTACCCTATTAGCTCGATTTCTTGCTTGAATGCATTGTGCCCTTGGACGGAGATCAGAGCTCACTAAGACCCTTAAATCCCTCTCGCACCCAGACCTGCTTATGAGAGTGTCATTTAAGCAATAGTTATGTGAGGGGTTGTTCCTACCTACACTCAGAATACTGCACTTCCCTACATTGAACTCCATCTGCCATTTATCCGCCCAGTCATATAATCTGTTGAGTTCACCTTGGAGAATACTAGCGTCCCGATCCGACTCAATTACTCTACCGATCTTGGTATCATCTGCAAATTTACTAACATCACTACTAATTCCTGTATCTAAGTCACTGATATAAATAATAAACAAAAGTGGACCTAATACCGAACCTTGTGGGACCCCACTCGTAACACATCCCCAGTCAGATCTTTTACCATTGATTTGCACTCTTTGCTTCCTATTGCTAAGCCACGCCTTGACCCAGTTCAAAACTTTACCCTCTACTCCGTGAGCCTGTAATTTAAGCAACAGTCATTGGTGAGGAACTTTGTCAAACGCTTTACTAAAATCAAGATAGATTCTCTCACATGAGAATAGGTGAAGAGGAAGATGTAACCTTGTAGATTAAAAAGAGAGAGGTAGTTCTGCATCTAGAGTCAGGGGACAAGTAGGCAGGATGAAGGATCGCCACACTATGCCAGTGATACGAGTAAAAATAAGTTTGACCTGTCAAAACGGAATATCTGTCCCCGTTCTCAAGCGGAGTCAAAGCTCTTTCTATTTGCTTCCCTTTGATTGCACTCCTCTGCAGTTACCTGTTTTCTAATAAAAGTAAAATTATATTGTGGTTCTTTTTAAATTTGTAATTAGGGGACAGCACTGTGCCATCCTGCCCCTAAAAGCTCACTGTGTCAGCTTCATTTTTTGGCGAAAATTAATCTAAATGTTGGCACGAAATACTCAAGACAACATCCATCAGGCTAAAGTAGCTGATGCTGTTTATTTCACTTGGAATACTTGCAGAAAGACAGTTACTTTGTTACTTCAAGCTTTACTGAAAAGTCGATATCCTGAGTGACGAAATATCTGCTATCTTTATAGCATGCAGATGCCCTCTGTCAGCGTTGCAAATAAAATTATTATCAATCAGCTGCTCTCACCTGACGCGTGTTGTGTTGAGTTATTATATGCCAAAATATATTATATATTTATCTTCGTCAAAAATGAATCTGAAACATATGAAACTTGTGTTCTAAGAATACATTAGCATGGACCGGATATCACTGGAAGATTAATTTTACTCCCCTTTGCATTAGCTTCCCAGAAAAAAGAAGAGAAGCAGATGGAGTTGCCAGGTTTCCTTTACAGTTCCTTTTTGCAAGAAATAAATGAAGTAGAGCAATGTTTTATTCTCTGCTGGATTTCCATACGAAATTATTGAAATTATTTTGATTAAATTCTGTAATAATTTGCCTTGCACCAGTTTTAGGGAAGCAAGGAAGAGGTATTGCAAGTCTGCCTCCTTCAAGCCTAGGAACAGTATACAGTGCTGCCCGCTATCAAAATTCACCTGAGAAAGTCTCCCATTGTCTATCTTTTTTTTTCGAATGATAAGAAGATTTACTTGATATGATAAGAGCTCCGTTGCGAGGTACTGACTTAGAACGTGGGAAAAAGTGCCAGTCAAAGTGATGGAAGCTACTGATTGTGGGAAAAGAAATATAGTTGTTTGGAAGAGCATTTTTTTGTATACATAGGAAGGCGAGCTTGTGTAGGGAACATAACGGACGGAAGAGATAGGATACCTGTAGGCTGCGTTGGGATCCGTCTCAATGCGCTGTGGCGTGATGAGATAGATACTCCCTAGCGTGGAGAGAGCCGCCTCTCCTGGTCCTACCATCACCCATATTACCATCACCTGTGGGGAAAGAAAACAATAAAATACTAAATAGCTGCTCCGTTAAATGTGAATATGCCTTTCAAAAAAACTCCCAAAATATATGCGAGTGCAGAAGCCGTTAGCAAAAAATATGCCACTAAAGAGTGTTAGGGACTCGAAATTGCGGTTTGCCAATAAGATAACTGCTATGGTGAAATCCTTACCAAATACATAAGAAATAACAAGACAAATAAAAATAGATTATTAATAGAATATATAACGTGAAATATGCATCAGACGTACCCAGAGATCCAAGCTAATTCGGGGAAGGTAGTGGCTGTTGATCGCGAGTCTGATGCGTGGTCAGACCATAGTGAATTACACACACACACACACACACATACACACACACACACACACACACACACACACACACACACACACACACACACACACATACACACACACACGGCGGTGGGTGAGTGGTTAGCGTGCCGGTCCCACGTTCGCCACTATATACTTGCCTGCGCCATGACGGGCTTGGGCCGACTACCAGGCCCAACCATAAAAGCCTACCGGCGCTATAGGCTAAGACGTAAAAAAAAATATATAAAAACACATACACTCTCTCTCTCTCTCTCTCTTACACATATTCTATTACTAAATACGTCTGTGCTGTTTATCTCTCACCTAACTATACTAACGATGTAAAAATTTTCACTACTTGAATTCTTAAGTGGAGCACATCTTGACTCACTTTCCCTTTGCAGAAATTTCCATCCTAGGAGATTTTAATGTTTACTGGCTCTGGCATTCATCCTCTTTCGCTGACCAGCCTGATGAACAAGCCCACAATTTTGCTCTTCTAATGATCTTGAGCAGTTGGTTCAGCACCATACACGTATTCCCGACCGTCCAACATTCTAAACATCTTCTTAACCTCTAATCCTTCAGCTTTCCTGTTTGACTGTTCTCTCTGTTGGACTCCACCGATCACCACCTTATTGCCAAATTCTGTTCTATCGCTTCTGTGCAGCCCTTGGACCCACCGAAAAGGCGGTGCTTCTGGCATTTTGCTTCAGTTCGGTGGGACAACCTGAGGATGTACTTTTCCGATATCCCTTAGAATGATTATTGCTTCCAGGAAAGAAAACCCTCTATATGTGCCCAGCGCATTACATAGGTGATGTCTCTGGAATGAAGACACAAATTCCACGTACTTTCTTTACTCCTCATGCTAAAAAGCCTTGGTTCAATCACACTTGTTTTCGTGCTGTCTAATATAGAAAAGCAGCTCACAAAAGGAACCAGAGCCTTCGAACTCCTGCTAATCAGGATCTTAACATTTCTGCCTGAAATTGTGCCAAACCTATTCTTCGACTTCGACCAAAAATTCTTTCATTCACAGAAAATGTCGAAACCTTGCTCTCTCTATTCTTTCAGAGACTTTTTGCACCTAGTCAAAAATATCTCTAACAATTCTATTTCTTCATATTTCCCAACTCTCCTTAATTATGATGGCAGCACAGCTGTCACATCTGTCTCTAAAGATGAATTTTCATTTTTTTCTAAAAAATCCACTCTGGACGATTCTGAGCATATTCCTCCTAGTCAGCTTCCCTCTGACTCCATTGTGCTTGCTTTTTTGGAATGGAGTTGGGTAATATATAAATGATTGTCTACTAATTTGAAGAAGAAAAAAAATATATATATATATATATATATATATATATATATATATATATATATATATATATATATATATATATATATATATATATATATATATATATATATATATATATATATATATTGTAATAATTAGTAAGTGTGCAACATGTACGTATCTACCGAATACAGATTTCTTTGTAATTATTATATGCCAGCTTTTTGGTCCGTCTTTGTGTGAGCCTTGGAGGAAGAATACATGGAGTGGCCCTCGGCGGGCGCCGCTGTTCACTGTGAGGTGAAGCATGGGGGGTAGGGGTGGGCGGAGCCTAGCCGGTGAGCAAGTCCACTCAAAACATTGGCTTTCTCGCTCCCAGATCGTCGGAGTAAATGAGCTTGTCTGCCTTATTTCTTCCACATATCATATGTTTTTAGTTATTCAACTGCTGCAGTATATGTACTAAGGTTGTATGTACAGGTTTTCATATAAAAAACAACAGCATTTCCTTGTCATTATTCCGTAGAAGCTGAGATGAAATGTTCCACACCCGCCTTGATCTCTCACACTTCCTCTATATAATATTCATTATATATTGATCATGGCCTTACTTTTAATGTAGAAGGATGCACAGCCTTCTCTGCAGAGCATCTCAGATATAATCAAAACTCACTGAGAGAAAACAGAAGAAAGTATTGGAGGAGGAAGGAGAAAAACTTACCCATGCGCAAATAATAGTCTATATTTGATTCGACATCAACCAACCGTGTTACACAATCATGCATGTCATTGTTAAAGGAATATTTAACCAGTAATGGAGAAAATTCAACATACAGGTCAGGCACTAATTACTGAGAGGGGTTGGTTACATGTTTTTAGGGAGAGAAATGGTTGTGGAGTGGTGGAGATGGCTTGATCACCAGAGGTGAAAAAAAGACTTACAAGAGTGCAATAAATAATAGAAGATAACTCCTGTAAGAGAGAGAGAGAGAGAGAGAGAGAGAGAGAGAGAGAGAGAGAGAGAGAGAGAGAGAGAGAGAGAGAGAATGAGAAAGTGAGAATGAGAGATTGAAAATGAGGAGGAATGACATTGAGAATGAGAGAGAGAGAGAGAGAGAGAGAGAGAGAGAGAGAGAGAGAGAGAGAGAGAGAGAGAGAGAGAGAGAACTACTGGGAAATACCTAAATCACAGACACCTCAGTGTTGTGATTAATGGGCAGTCATCGGACTGGCAGCCCATCGCAGCAGGTGTCCCCCAAGGAAGCTGCCTTGGCCCTCTGCTTTGGAATGTGTACATAAACGACTTACTCCATCTCATCCCTACTGCTACGGCGTATGTGGATGACATCATATTGTTCCAAAGCTACGGGCCGGGGGAGAAGGCGACCACAGCGGAGCAGAAGAACACATCATTAAGGCGCATCGTAGCCTGGGGAGCGAAGAGGCAAGTTAAATTTGCCAATCATAAGACGCAGCTCCTCTATATCACGAGAAAAAACTCGGTCCTGCCCCTGACGTTTAATGGGAAGCCCTTAAGCCAACAAGAGGAAATGGAGGTCGTGGGGGTCACATACGACAGCAAGATGACCTTCAGGACACACACAGAACGGCTCGCCAGGGAGGCCTCAGGGAAGCTGGCTTCCCTTAGAAGAATGTCGTGGCTCCTCGACGGCAGAGGACTGGAGGTGCTGTACAAGTCACAAATCCGCTCCTCCCTTGAGTACGCGTGCCTCGCGTGGGGCGGGGCGGCACACAAGCACCTCGCCCATCTGAACAGGGTGCAGGATCGAACAGAGCGGCTGATAAGGGGCAGCAGGACGGCCTGGGAGCCACAACTGCAGCCGTTGCAACACAGGCGAGATGTGGCAGGCCTGACGGTTGTGTTCAAAGTGCAGCAACTGAGGCAGCCTCACCTCCAGGAGCTGTACCAGCAACGCCGCAGCAGGACATAGCACCACCAGCGACAGTTCCTGAACACCTACGTCGGCTTTTGGAACACGCTCCTTGCCTCGCAGCAGAACCCTGAGGGAGTGACTCTGCAAGGCTTCAAGGACTGTGCGCACCAGTGGCTATTGGCAGGTCGACGTGGGTGAAAGGACACAGGGCAGGCCTTAATTAATCTGCCTTTGTCTCGCTCTCTCTCTGCCTCTGTCTCTCGTCTCGTCTCGTCTCGTTTCGTCTCTCTCTCTCTCTCTCTCTCTCTCTCTCTCTCTCTCTCTCTCTCTCTCTCTCTCTCTCTCTCTCTCTCTCTCTCTCTCTCTCTCTCTCTCTCTCTCTCCGCCTTTCTGCCTCTGCCTCTTCTTCACTCTGCCTCTCTCTTTGCCTTTCTGCCTCTGTCTCTGCCTTTCTCTGACTTTTTGCATGCTTTTCTCTGCTTCTCTCTCTGCCTCTTTCTCTGCCTCTCTCTCTGCTTCTGCCTCTGTCTCTGCTTCTCTCTGCCTTTCTCTGCCTCTGTCTCTGCTTCTCTCTCTGCCTCTTTCTCTACCTCTCTCTCTGCCTGTCTCTGCCTCTCTCTCTGCTTCTGCCTCTGTCTGCTACTCTCTGCCTTTCTCTGCCTCTGTCTCTGTCTGCTTCTCTCTGCCTTTCTCTGCCTCTGTCTCTGCTTCTCTCTCTACCTCTCTCTCTGTCTCTCTCTCTCTCTGCCTCTCTCTGCTTCTCTCTTTGCCTCTCTCTCTCTCTCTGTCTCTGTCTCTGCATCTTTCTCTGCATCTCTCTCTCTCTCTCTCTCTCTCTCTCTCTCTCTCTCTCTCTCTCTCTCTCTCTCTCTCTCTCTCTCTCTCTCTCTCTCTCTCTCTCTCTCTCTCTACTTCTATCTCTGCCTCTCTCCCTGCCTCTGTCTCTGCCTCTCTTTCTCTCTCTCATAGATGCAGAGAGAGAGAGAGAGAGAGAGAGAGAGAGAGATTGTCAAAGCCACTGGCCGCCGACACAGGCACAATCAACCCAACTCATAAAATTCTTCTCTCTCTCTCTCTCTCTCTCTCTCTCTCTCTCTCTCTCTCTCTCTCTCTCTCTCTCTCTCTCTCTCTCTCTCTCTCTCTCTCGTACCCACTTCCCCTTCCCCCTCTTTTCTTTCCATCCCTCCCTCTCTTCCTCTCCCTCCCTCCTTTCTCCTTCCAGCCCTCCAAGTCTACCGGACCCGACGACTTGTCACCCAGGCTGCTCAAGGAACTCAAACAGCAAATCCTCAAGCCACTCACCGCCATCTACAATCTGTCACTACAACAAAACAAAGTCCAAAAAGACTGGAAACAAGCGAACGTAACACCGATCTACAAAAAGGGAGACAAAAGTGTGGCCCTAAACTACAGACCAATCAGCTTGACCTCAGTGGCGGGAAAAATCCTCGAGAAGATCATCAGAGACAAACTCGCTAGGTTCCTTGAAGACAACAACATCATTTCCGATGCTCAGCACGGTTTCAGGAACAAGCGCTCATGCTTAACCAATTTATTGGACTTCTTCCAAGGTATCTATGAAAACTGGGATAATCATATCCCCAGTGATGTTATATATCTAGACTTTCAGAAAGCCTTTGACAAAGTGCCACATGAAAGACTCCTCAAGAAACTTAAGTCGGCGGGATTAGGCGACGATCTGACAGCGTGGATCAAAGACTGGCTCACTGAAAGAAAACAACGAGTTGTACTCAACGGACAGGCCTCCGAGTGGCTCCCGGTCACAAGTGGAGTGCCACAGGGGTCAGTGCTGGGACCCATACTTTTCATCATATATATCAACGACCTAGAACTAGGATTAAAATCCAATATTTCAAAATTTGCCTACGACACAAAGTTGGGTGTGAAGGCACTAAAGACGGCAGACTGCGAAATTATCCAGAGAGACCTGGACCAGATAACTCGGTTGTCAGTAAAATGGCAGATGTCCTTAAACACTACCAAATGTAAAGTAATGCATATCTGATCCAGAAACAGCAACCACATATACCACATGGGTGGCGAACCACTACATGTTGTGCAAGAGGAAAGAGACCTCTGTGTCACCATCAGCAGTGACTTGAAACAAACAAAACACTGCAAGTCCGCCTGTAAGAAAGCCAATACAATGCTTGGGTTCATATCGAGGAACTTCGAATACAAGACGCCGGGAGTTATGTTATCCTTGTATAATTCGCTGGTAAGGCCCCACCTGGAATACGCCGTGCAATTCTGGTCTCCTAATTACAGGAAAGACATTGAATTACTTGAGAGAGTACAGCGCCGCGCCACGAAGATGATACCATCACTGAGGACGAAACCCTATGAAGAACGACTCGAGCGACTCAACCTCTTCACGTTGGAAAAGAGACGACTGCGGGGAGACATGATACAAGTCTTTAAGTACCTGAACAAGCTCAGCAACGTTGATCACTCCAAACTCTTCACGCTACAAACTAACCTGAGAACAAGAAACAACGGAAAAACAATTCAAGCAAAGCGATGCAATACCGACATCGGCAGGAGTTATTTCTCGAATAGAGTTGTTCGCCACTGGAACAGCCTTCCTGCAGAAGTGGTTAGCGCAGAGACCATCAACTCCTTCAAGAAACGCATTGATCGCCACTTTGCTGCAACAGGAGTGAACTGAACGTTCCCAAGAGTAGGTACACAAGTGCTTTAATCCTTCCCTGCAAGCCACTCCTATGGCAAACGGATTGATTAAATCACTGAACGCAGGCAGCCTAGTTATGAGCCAACAGGCTTTCTGCTGCCTGCTAGTCCATGTTTCCATGTTTCCTCTCACTCCCTCTCCCCCCCCCCGCGCCCCAAATTCTTCCTCCTCCCTCTCCTCTCTCTCTCTCTCTCTCTCTCTCTCTCTCTCTCTCTCTCTCTCTCTCTCTCTCTCTCTCTCTCTCTCTCTCTCTTTCTCACTTATTCACGCGCGCGTCTCTCTGCCCAACGAAAAAGAAAATGAAAAAGAAATAAATAGATAAACACTACTCACTTACTCTTTCCTCCTTACTAAGATGGCGCTAAAGAAATGCTCGACTTGCACAGGAAACTTCTCGGGACATTTCTTCACAGGACGATCGACCGTCTGCAAGATCTGCCTGTTGACCCAGCAGATGGAAACGAGACTCCTTCAACAGGACGAAAGGCTGACGGCTGGCGAGGAGATCACCGAACTAACACGTACTGTTGAAACCTTGCAGGAGTTTATCCAGGCCAACATCGTCGCCCCTGCTGCAAGTGACGCATCATCACCCTCCGCATCTGCTTTCGATGCCCAGCCACCTTCCGAAGAAGGCACGTCACAGGGGAACGGTATAGCTGCATCTGACGCTGAAGGCTTCACCCCCGTGAGAGAAGGAACCAGACCCGCCCCTAGAGCCATTTATCCTACTCATTGCTACAACAGATTTGCCATACTGGAGGAGGACGACGAGCAGAGCACCTTCTTGGTCGGTGACTCTATGATTCGCCATCAGGTGGTTGAATTCTGTGGAAGAGTCCTCCGTCGTAGGCGTAACTACTGTTATCCCGGAGCTGGAGTTGACGACATCACAGCTGCCCTGGACGAGGTCTCCGCTGAGGCTTCTAATGACTCACTCTTTGTTCTCCATACAGGTACGAACGACGTTACCACGACCCGGTCTGAGGAGCTGCTGGACAAGTACCGTAGGCTCATCTAGCAGTATAAGTCTAAATCCCCTAACATTTTGATTTCAGGAATTCTACAACGGACGTGGGATGAGAGCGACTTCTTCAGCAAGGCCTTCAGCCTCAACAACCGCTTACAGACTCTTTGCAGAGAGCTTGACGTTGAGTTCTTTAACGCCTGGGACAATTTCTACGGCCAGAGTAAACTCTTCCACAGGGACGGAATACACCCGTTCCCCATCGGGGCAGCCAGATTCGGAAGGCTCGTCAACGACGCAGTACGTGACACCCGATCAAAATACGACTCTCAGCCACGTCCCTCCACTCCGCCCGTGTAAATAGACGCCATGCATCGCAACAAACTCGTAACCTTGCACCCACAAGTACCACCACCTCTATTACCAAGCCTCAAGATAACCTAAGAGTCCTTAGTTTCAATGCGCGTAGCCCAAGAAACAAGTTTGATGAACTGAGATGTCTTGCTCTGACAGAAAATTTTGACGTAATTGCTATAACCGAAACATTTATCGACACCACAAATATTGATTTAAGTACAGAATACAACATAGATGGCTACAGACTCTTCAACAAAGATCGTGTAAACCGTAGAGGGGTGGTGTCGCCCTTTTTGTCAAAAGCTATTTGCAATCCACTGACAGAACACCAGGAGACAGTAACGTTGAAAATTTGTGCGTGCGAGTAAACATTGCAAAGGTCCATTTAAATATATTTGTCACCTACAGGCCTCCGGGGCAATCACTCGATGCCGATCTTGAAATGTACAGCGTTTTAAGGCAGTCACTTAATAACAGCGACTCACTGATATTAGGAGACTTTAACCTCCCCCATATCGACTGGGCGACACTGTCAGGTACAGAAGGCGAGTCACATAGAATGATCGAATTTTTAGAAGAAAAATTATCTAAGCCAAATGGTTCCTGAACCAACTCGACAAAATATCATACTATACCTTGTTATAACGACCCAAGATAACCTAGTCAGTAGGTTCTTGCGATCGGTTCTTGCGATCATAAATTAGTGCGCGTCGACATTATAGCTCAAACATCAGTGACTGAAAATAAAGTAAAGGTACCCAATTTCAAAAGAGCTAACTTCGTAGAAATCCGACGAAAACTAATAGAAATGCAATTATCAGATGACGGTAATGTAGAAGACGCCTGGCTAAGCTTTAAAAATCATTTACTCACTCAGCAGAACAAATTCGCCCCTTTGTGTGAGAGGCGAAGTAACACTAATAAAAGCCCACCTTGGTTTAATAGCGAAATTAAACACTCAGTCAAGGAGAGAAAATTGTTTTACAGGCTAAAAAAAGAACAAAGCACGCCCGAAAACATTAGACTTTATCATGATGCCAGGCGACGAGTAAAAAGATTAGTATGTCAGGCAAAGCGTAGATATGAAGAAAATATTGCGGCCAACTGTAATAATAATCCGAAATCCTTCTTCAGTTACATAAACAACAGAAAGGCGATCAGAAGTGGAATAGGACCCTTAACAAACAGCGACGGTGCACTAGTGACTGACAGCCAACACGTTGCAAACCTATTAAACAATTACTTTTCCTCGGTGTTCAATACTTAAAACAAATAAAAGTCCTGGACCTGACAAAGTATATCCTACACTCCTCAAAGAAACAAAGAGCGAAATACTCTCCTCCCTCACAAACGTATTCAATATGTCCTTGCGACAAGGAATCATCCCTTCGGATTGGAAGAAGGCTAACGTGACACCGATTTTTAAGAAAGGAGACAAAAAATTACCAGGTAATTACAGGCCCGTTAGTCTAACTTCGGTTGTCGGTAAGCTACTTGAGAGCATAATTAGAGACAAAACTGTGAGTTACCTTGAAAGCCACTCATTAATTGGGGACTCACAACATGGCTTCCGTGACAAAAGATTCTGCCTATCAAACCTATCAACCTTTTAATAACGACTTCTTCACAGTTTATGACGTAACCAAATCACTGGACGTAGTCTATCTTGATTTCCAGAAAGCGTTTGATAAAGTCCCACATCATAAATTACTTTATAAATTAAAGCAAATAGGTATTGACGGTCAAGTACATCAATGGATCGCGAATTGGTTGAGCAACAGACAACAAAGAGTAGTGATTGACGGATATAACTCAGAGTGGGCGCCGGTCACAAGTGGCGACCCTCAGAGCTCGGTTCTTGGCCCAGTGCTCTTCATTATTTACATCAACGATGTGGATGTTGGACTCAATAATCGCATTAGTAAAGTTGCAGACGACACAAAGATTGGTAACTCGGTTCTCACTGACGAAGACAGGCAAAGCCTCCAAGAGGATTTGCACAAAATTTCAGCTCGGTTGGATAGATGGGAGATGCCCTTAACGTAGACAAGTGCCAGGTCCTTCATGTTGGAACAAGGAATAAAAAGTTCGATTACGAAATGCTCGGCGTTAAACTCAAAAGCGTTCAATGCGTTAAGGACTTGGGGGTCAAAATCGCGTCAAACCTCAAATTCTCACAGCAATGCATCGATGCAGCAAATAAAGTGAGCAGAATGTTGGCTTCATTAAAAGAAACTTTTTATTAAAAAATAAAGATGCAATACTTCCACTCTACAATACTTTGGTCAGACCCCACTTGGAATATGCGGTACAGTTTTGGTCTCCCCACCATGCAAAGGACATTGCTAAATTAGAAGGTGTTCAGCGTCGGGCAACAAAAATGATCCCTTCCTTGCGCAACAAATCTTACGAAGAAAGGCTTTCCACCCTTAACATGTCTTCTCTTGAGAAACGTCGCCTCCGAGGAAAACTGATCGAATGTTTTAAAATACTTAATGGTTTCACGAATGTAGACAGATCAACATTGTTTATGATCGATGACACTTTGCGTACGAGGAACAATGGCGTAAAACTCAAATGTAGACAAGTAAATTCAGACTGCACCAAATTTTTCTTCACCAACGTTGTAGTGCGAGAATGGAATAAGCTCCCACCGTCAGTGGTCCAGTGTAACACGAATGACTCCTTTAAAAACAAGCTCGACAGTCACTTCCTTCAACTTAATATTGACTAGAGTTGAAATGCAACGTTTTGGAGCCATCTGATTAATGTAGAATCACTTAGGATTAAGGACAGACCACCTAATCTGGACCATGGGGTCTGTGTGGTCTGATTTCTATGTAAATCTATTTAAATTCTCTCTCTCTCTCTCTCTCTCTCTCTCTCTCTCTCTCTCTCTCTCTCTCTCTCCTGCAGCATATTACCACACTAATAATGTAAGTAATCCAATTCTTACTGACTATTTTGAGGCTTATATATTGCGGGAGGCTCTCTCCCTCACCACCTTCTCTCTCTCTCTCTCTCTCTCTCTCTCTCTCGTGTCCCGCGCTTCTTATGTCCTCCTTCTCAACACTTCTATACTTCACACCATGCACTTAGTCACTTCACAGTGTACACTTATACATTTCACCCTAAAGCAAGTTTTTTTATGTTCCTTTCTTCCCCTGACTGCTTTTCTATGCCCTTTTGTTAATAGTGTCCACTATAACAGGGTTGTAGCAGCCCGCCCTCACTCGTAGTTGCCAGATACCAGGTGACTGAGTTGCCTAGTATCGGAATGGAGGATCGGCTTGTTGAATATAGTAATTGTAACGACAGCGTTATGAATGCCAAAAAGAGATGTTTAGAAACGGTGACAAATCAAAATAATAGGAGTCTACTCTGTTACGACTGTCAATGTATTTATATGATTTTTATGTGAATATTTCTCCCTCTCCTTATACTATATCTTATTTATTTACTCTGTTTTATGTCTAATTTGATGATGTTTATAAGATATTAATGTTGGAAATCCTTTATTTATCACAGAAAAAAATATTTTTCACAAAGTTATGCATTAAAACACAGACTTGCCGGGCAACACACCCTTGGCCCTCGCTGGCCCCTAGTGACGTCACTGCATGCGCAGTCCGTTTGAATTTTGGTCGCCCCTTGATCAGACCCGATATTCTCTGGACCCTGAGTGCCATGTGAGATTCCATTCGTACCCAGGGTTCCGTCACTATGAAGCTTCTAGTTCTTACTGGAATTGTACTGGCTTGCGATTACGAGTCCAGCACGTGATCAAACCATGGTAAATTATTCACACAGTCTTATTAGTAATCTTTACTATCGTTAATAACCTGACATACCAAGACACAAGGATATCTTACCTTCATGATAAATGTAAGACGCATATTTCTGCAGTAGTCGACAGTTTCTGCTCTGTTTCTTTCCAGTCAGTGTTTTCTTTAAAAGTTGCAGTCTTATGGTGCCCCTCTTATAGAGTATTTGAGGCAGTCAAATCTCAAATCTCCACTGTACTCTCTTTATCTTCAGAGTAACATAGCAGAGAAAACTGAAAGAAAGAAGAAATATTGATTAACTCTGCTCCATTGAATAGGGAATAATATATACATATAAGTGAAAGTGGGATTACTTTTAAATGGAAAGCATGTACCAAATTCTATAAAAAGCATGTGGCCAACTTTCGATTAGGCAACTATGAAGAATTGTGATAACATATATCAGGCATTACCTGAGTGGAGTTCATGAGTAGGTCAGGTCAGAAAGAGTCTTGCAGGGTTGGTACCCTTACTGAGAGGATTAGTAGAACATTTTCATTGCTGGCACATGTCTCGTATCACTTTGAGTGTCACAGAACATTAATGGTAGAAAGCATGCCAAGATCTGCCATCAAACGTTCATGAACATCATCTTCTCTAATTACAAGTGATTCAAGAATTTCTCCAAAATAGATTACTGTGGGTTTTCTAAGTTTTTCATTGGTGCAATTGACAAAGCAGGCACTTATTAATGTCTCACAGTTTTCTTCATTCTGTACGTTTTGTACGATTTAAGAGCTAATGGAAACTCTAGGAGGAAGAGGATGGAGGAAAAGAAGCTGCAAGACCCGCGGATTCCAAGGAAAAATCAATGATGAGGGGCAATGCGGGAACTGTGCATACAAGGAAGGGCTGGTAAGGCCCTTCCGGAAGGATGTGTGCATGCAAAGAGTGCCAAAGGAGAGTGAGTGATGGAGAGGACGGCATCCAATGTGGTAACTATGAAGTATGGTTTCATGTTCAGTGTGAGAAGATAAGAGAAAGGCAGTTCAGAGAGCTACAAAAGGAAGGAAAGCTGTGGTTTTGTAAGGAGTGCACTAACCAAGTGAAAAAGTCCCTAGCAGAAGCAAGGAAACTCAGAGTATATGATAAGGAAATGAAGCAGCTGAGAGGGCTAAAGGACCAAAATGAGGTAGTAATTGAGAAGATTAGGAAGTATGAAAAAAAACAAAAACAAGGTAGAGAAAGGGATGAAGAGCGCGGCAGGACATATGGGCTGGTGGGTGGGTGGGGGGGGGGTTATGAGCTAGAAATCATAAAAAAACAGATGAAAGGAGTGCAGACAAGGATAGATAAAATAGATAAGAGGTGGCAGAGAATGGAGGAATACTTGTAGGAAAGCATAACGAAAAAATTGATAGAAATCTTGGATGAGAGAGAGTACAGAGAATCGGAAAAGTTCGGTTAGGGAGGAGAGAGCAGAAGGGAGACAGAAATCCCAGAGCTCTGTTGGTAAAGATGACAGAAGTGTATGCTAAATGGGAATTAGTGAAAAGAGAAAAGAAACTAAGGGAGGCAAGAAAAGAGGAATACAGGAGAGTGTATGTGGTCCCAGATTCAACACCTAAGGAGAGAAGTCTAAGTCTATATATGCCAAGTCAAGTCATACGCAGCTTTGTGGGAGGAGACACGGCAGAGGCGTGGCTTATGCGTGACACTGCTTGGAGCCAAACTAGAGAATGTAGAAACAGGGATTTAGAGAAGACGAAGAAAGGCGGACTAATTTAAATCAATCACTTCAACATGCCCTCTCTCACACCCCACACTGCCGTTTGTAGGCATTGGAATTACAGTCACGCATAGCACAATAAAAAGGCATATATTTTTCGTCAGTGGTTTGCCTGAACGCGCTGTGAAAGAAGGCAAGCATGCACATCCAAAGAGCACACACGGCCGCAACTTTAGGCACCCCTGAACTGGCGGGTATTTTTTTTACCTTCAAGTGACGTCATCCCACTGTTTCGCCCCAAACCGCCCCCTGTGCGTACTGTACCTGTCTCAATTTTGAAGCAGCGTGACTTGACTTGGTAGAGAGAGAGAGAGAGAGAGAGAGAGAGAGAGAGAGAGAGAGAGAGAGAGAGAGAGAGAGAGAGAGAGAGAGAGAGAGAGAGAGAGAGACTAAGGAGGGAAGTAAGGAAAGGGAGCTAAGAGAACAGCTCAAAGAGAAAAGGAAAATGGAGAAGGAGGTTGGTTTACAAGGAAAGGCCAATTTGTTCAGGGAATTTTTCAGTAAAGTTTAAGAACAACAAAAATCATGAGGATGGGGAAGAAAGCATGAAATATAGTTTTTGTGAAGTGTATAAACATACAAGGACTAACCAATATAAACATGTGTGAGGTTGAAAAGATAATATTAGATGACACCACAATGTGCTTAACAGAAATGCAACTCAAGATGAATAAGATAAAGGTATCAGAAAATATGATCTGTGTGACTAGTATGAGAAAATTAAAAGACAAGAAGGGAGGAGGATTGATGATGTTATGGAAGAGAAAAAAGGAAGTGGAAACAGAAGAGGTGCAAATATAAATAAAAGATTTAATGTATGTGAAACGTAGCTTCAAGAGTAAGCATTTTTATATAATGATAGTTTATATTCCAAGTGGTGGTCAGGAAGAAAATAGAATAAAGGGGAAGGGAATTCATAAGGAAATAGAAAGAATTATCGAAGAGAAACAAGAAAACCAACTAATGATCATTGGATATTTTAAAGGACACGTGGGATTCCTAGGGGAACAAAAATTAGACGTTGGAGGAAATATTGTGTTAAGATTGATGGATAAATACAATTCAATTTTATTAAATAATGATTGGAAAGGCCTAAACACTTAGGAAGGAAGAGATTAAAAAGTGTGACTTATTTTGTTTTAGTAAACTCTGTTATATTAAAGATATAAAGATATGGTAACAGATGAAGTAAAAGAATTTTTTTGATTTAGCAGACCACAACCTAATGTAAATCAGACTTAAAAAGAAAGGTACAGCAAAAAAAAAGGTCAGTAAATAAGGTGAAAGAAATGAAGTATTATAAGAAAGATGAAAGGTCACTTAAAATAATTTTACTGGTGTGGAAAAAGAGTGCCATAAGGAGGAAAATATAGATATACAGAAATTTTAAAATATAATGAAGTTGCTAATGCAACATTAAGAAGGGTTTATAGGAAAAGACTTGTAAAAGAAGAGAACGAGCTCCCTTGGATGTCAGAAGAAATAAGGAAAGAAATAGACTTAAGGAAGGACCATAACAGGAGGAAGGGGAAGGCTATGGGAGACTAGGAAAAGATTGAAGAGGGAATACTAGAATCAGAAGAAAGTGGCCAGGATAAGGTCAAGAAAGAGATGAAATAAAAGTAACGAAGGAAATAAAAGAAGGAAAGGACCAAGGAAAGAAATCATGGAACAACATTAAGAAATTAAGAGGAAAAGAAACGAAAAGAAACGATTGCACAGAAATATACAAAGATGGAAAGAAGTCAGAGGATGAGGAGATGGAGACAGAATTGAAGAATTACGGGGAAGGAATATATCTAAAAGAGAGAAATAAAATTCACGAAGTTTGGAACAAGGAGAAAAGAAGAGAGTATGAAAGAGGCTTGAAGGAGGAAATAGAAGGTTTTATAATCAAACATCAGCATCTGGAAACGTAAGTGCCATGGGTGTTAAGAGAGCACATGGACGCGACCTGTACCATAAACAATAAATGTGAGAATATGGCCAGAAAGGAAATAAAAATAGGAGAAACATTACTGCCTAAAGACAATGAAAGCCGAGAAGGCAGCAGGACCTGACTAATTGAAGCCAGAGTTTTTCAAAGCATTCTAAGAAAGAAAGAAATATTTGGAGATTTTGAAAGGAAAATTAAACAAAATCCTCGAAAGTGGGGAGGTTCCAGACTGTGGGGAAAAGTCAAGAACAGCAATGATTTCAAAGATAAGAAACCGTGAAGTTAAAAATTTAAAACCAATTTTATTAACTAACCTATCCTACAAAAGATTTATGAAAATCGTGAGAGAAAGAATAGATAGACACTTGCAGTTTAATGAGGAGGAAAAAGAGGAGCAAGCAGGATCCACCAGAGGGAAAAGGATTGAAGATAATTTGCATATACTCCAGTACTGCATAAGGAATACATACAAGCAGAGGAAACATCTTTATATAGCAGCAATAAATATTAAAAAAGCCTATGATTATGTAAGAAGGGATAAATTAGTACAAGCAATAATGAAATATAAAATTGATTGTAAAATAATTGAATGTATCAAGGAGATTTATAGCAATGACAAGACCAGAATTAGAATAAATAAAAGCAAGGAGTTGGATATAGTCATCACTAATGGAATAAGACAAGGGTGTACTGAGTCAACAACATTATTCAAGCTAATAACATACGTAATGTTAAATAGGTTATAAACCAACGGATATGGATATAAAGATGACAAAATAAAGTTTAATACTTTTTTTCACCGATGATTGGTTACAAATGTCAACAAGCAAAGAGGAGGCAGAGAAGAACACCATGAAATTAATGAAGGTAAGTGTAAGCTGTGGGATAGAACTAAAAAAGGAGAAGAGTTATTTTATACTATTCAACGTGAAGGATGAGATAAAAGAAATAGAAGGAATAAAGGTGACAAATTAAACAAAGTATTTAGGTGTAAATATAACAACAAGAATAACTGCTTTAAGGAACATAAAAATGAAATACTAAAAAAAAAGCCCCAAAATGGCAAATTTGGCATATAGCATTATATTAAAAAGCTGCAATAAGATGTTGATTGGGAAAACTTATTGGAAATCGGTGGACATACCCATAGCTGGGCACAATAACAGAAAACCTTATTCCCGATAACCGATAACTGATAATGAAAAACCTTATCGGTGATAACCGATATTCGTTAACTGGAGACAGAAATATAGGCGATAACCGATAACCGATATAAATCCACAATTTCGATACTAGCTAGCGATAAGTCCGGTAGGCGAAAACGATACTATATTGATATTTCAAATAAAAAAACATAGATGAATTCAAATTTTCATTATCTGTATTTTAGAAAACTTACAAAACCTGAAAGCCACACGTTGACACGTACTTATGGACGGTAATACTAGAAACACCTGAACCGGTGTTGTGTTATTCGGCGTCCCCACCATCAAAAGCGGACGCTTTTCTTTACAAACACTGGTCTCTCGTGAACTGCGCATGCTCAGACCAGCAAGCATAGACCTGTACACTCTCACAAAGCTTTTTAACCGTAATTAAGAGTTGCTGGAAGGCTGAATCAGACATACAATACCGCTACCACCATCCCCGCTGTTTCTAGAACGACACTCTGTACGAGTTGTATTTATATGTATATATATGAGTGTCGTTCTAGAAACAGCGAGGATGGTGGTACTGTATGTCTGATTCAGCCTTCCAGCAACTCTTAATGTGTTAAAAAGCTTTGTGAGACTGTACAGGGCTACACTTACTGGTCTGAACATGCGCAGTTCACGAGAGACCAGTGTTTGTAAACAAAAGCGCCAGCTTTTGACGATGGGACACCAAATAACACAACACCGGGTGCCTTCAATACCATGGCATGCTCACAAACGAATATGGAATATCAAATTTGAGGCAGTGAATAAATAATTTTTTGGGCAAAGTTAAATGATTTTTCTCTTTGATATATTGATTTTTGAGTCTAACATAAAAAATTACCTATTGTTTTAATGTTGATGATCTAAGTATGAAATCTCTTCACCGAAAACATTTCATACCCCGAACTTTTTTCATACAACACCGGGCGCCCAGGCCACGCATGCGCAGTAGGGAGGAGACAACGTGTTTTTTTTCTTCAGAGGCGGAAAAAAATAGCGATTATCGCTAGTTTGGTTACAAAAGTAACGAAGATACCGATATGTATTTAAATAATTAGCGGATGGCCGATAAACCGATTTTGTTATCAGCGATAAAGTATCGCGATAACTTATCGCGATAACGCCCAGCTATGGACTCATACCTATGCTACTCCATGGTGCAAGTGTTACAGATTTCAATAAGGAAGAAATAAGGAAACTGCAAAGCATAGAGTATGCAGTATTTCGAATGATTTTAGGAGCTAGAAGGTACACTGCAGTAGAAGAATTAAGGGGAGAAATGGGCGTCTCACTTTTTGAAACTAGAATAATAATAAAAATATCTCGTATACATACAAAGCATGATCAAAGGAGGAAGGAATGATGTGGTAGAAAAATAATGAAGAGCACAATATCAGGTGGAACAGATGTATGGTTTGTGAATAGCAGAAAAATCTTTTAAACTATTGGAATTAATATGCAAATGCTAGGACTGATGAGAAGAGATGATCTGGAAAAGAAAATACTGTACTAGAATGGGTATAAAGAAGTGGGTGTAGGCGATGGCACAAATATCCAATTTAAAAATATACAGGCAGAAGAAAAAAGGGAATAGGGGAGGCTGACCACCTATATGACAACAGACCAGCAGCAGTAATCTTTTTCCAAGCTAGAACCAATAGCATGTCCCTTCCTACATAACAGAGTCCGTTCCCTCAGAGAAAATACAGTGTGCCCAGTGTGGGTTGGAATAACAGAAAATCTGGAGCATTATTTACTATACTGTGAAGGCTACAGTGAAGAAAGGAAGAAAATTTTGAAAGTACAGCAGCCATATGCAGAAGACAAGGAACATATCATAGGAATTATTTTATTTGACTTATAATAAGGAAGATAAAAAAATGTCAAAGAGATAATATACAAATTCCTGAAAATAAGAGAAAGGAAACTAAGACAATAAGTGATGTGAAAAGTAACACTAGAAATAAATTAAAGTGAAAAATTATCAAGAAGGTGAAAATAAGTATAGAAATAAGTAAAGTGTTGAAACTAAGAGAAGTTGAAAGAGAATAGACAGACCGGAACAAGAAGAAAAAAAACCCTGTAAAGGACAGCGTAAAGGCAGACCAACAACAGGTGAAGGTGAAAAGACATATCAGGGGGCTTCCCCCCGAAACAACATCAGATCAGATCAGACGTGACGATTCAAATAATTTATATTTCACTAGTCATGGTGCTTTCTAAGTCTGATAAACAAAAATTATAGGAGTCGGTCTTATTTTTATCAGCACAGCAACAAAAGTCTAAACACAAATAAAAATCTACAAAACTCATCGTACATGTAGTGTGTGACATAATGCAAAAGTAGACTTAAAAAACATGCCGAAATAAAGAACATGTCTGATATTATATATTTAAATTTAAACAGCAGATATGATTTACAGATGAAAGAAAATATTTAAACAATGTTGACATGCAACAAATCTAAACGTTTTATCAAATTCTACGTGAAAATGTAACTCCTACAAAGACGTGACGGCGGCCACTGGAAAAGATGTATTAGTTCTTCAACGCATTTTCTTCCCTAAACTATGGTCAACCTGCAAATATTCAAGACTCTATTTAAAGTGTATTGATACCGTCGAACAAGTATGTGTGACTTTACATGGAGCGGACCCGAAATTGAAACGCTTAGCCTCACCAAATGAACTTGATACTTGTTTCCCTGCTGTAGTAAAGAAGAAATATTATAATATATACATCAAGATATATTTTCAACAATATATAATAGGATAGTACTGAGTGAAAAATTAACGCAAAATCCTGGTAAAAGGAAAAAAAAAAAAAACGTTTTCTTGACACTTCTCGTATTTCATATTATATCTTATCTACAGTTGAAGTAGAAGACACATTTCATATATATATATATATATATATATATATATATATATATATATATATATATATATATATATATATATATATATATATATATATATATATATATATATATATATATATATATATATATATATATATATATATATATATATATATATATATATATATATATATATATATATATATATTTATATATATATATTTTATATGGTAGGCGGTGTCTGAGTGGATAGCGTGACGGCGCCGCGTGTCAGGATGACGCGAGTTCCCGCCCCCGCCGGTGACACACGCCGGGATTTTTCAGTTACGGCCAAGTGGCCTAAAACCCTATTCACACTCACACATAAGCGATCTTGGGACGAAAGTGTAACAATCCTCGTTCGTTCTTGTATCGTTGGAAATTGATGCACTTTGGCCCATCCCCCTGCATGGAAAATTTTGACACGACGCCTGCATAAGTATTGCCCGAATGTTGGACGGAAGCTGCACAACCATAACGATTCCTGCCCGACAGCTGCTCGGTATCTGAACGATCGACGACGATCAATCTTGAGATTGCCGCCGCAGCCACCCAAGACGCATGAACAACCACAACAGCAACAGCAGCAGCAGCCCCCCGCATCATCTCAGTCCACCCCTCCCGCCTCACAGTCCAGCCCAGTCACAGCCGCACCCACGCCACAGCAGTCCATCCCCACACAGCAGGAAGGGTTACCGCAGCAGCCACTGCTCATCCAGCAACAGCCGCAGCCTCCATTTAGCTATTCCAGCCCCAGGTCATGCCACAGTTAGCGGGCGGCATCCCCCAACAATCTTACCCCCTTCAGTACCAAGAGCAAGTAGCAGCACCACAGCAGGTCCTCCCACACATGGCACAGCAGCACCCACAGCAACTACCTCCACAGGCGTACCCACTTCAGCACATCCCACAGCAGCGTATGGGAATGGTGCCGCAGCAGGTGTGTGTGTGTGTGTGTGTGTGTGTGTGTGTGTGTGTGTGTGTGTGTGTGTGTTTCTGTATTTCCTGCATTGTAGTGTACAGGGTCTGAGCTTTACACTGTGTGGTCCTTTCTCCACGTCTTTATTTGTCCACTGTTTTTGGTGGTAGGTGGATTCTATCCAAGTGAGGTGTGAGTGCCCTCTACCTCCCATAGCTCTGTCCTCTACTTTTTCTTTTGTGGTGGTACTCCTCCCTCTTTATTCTTGTTTTTATCTCCCATGCACAGCTAGTGGAGTTTTGTAGTTGAGCCATAATGAAGTGCCTCTCATTCCCCAACTACACTGCTCGTCTTCATCTGGGGGCACTTCCCAGTCTTTCTGTTCCCAGGGTACTGCCTATCCCATGCTGAGCTGACAAGTCATTGGGATGTATGATGGCGGCTGGATCCTGTTGTTTTCTGCCATCATCTTGTCAGCTTTTTATGCATGATTCTTTTACCAATGGCCCCTTGTCCGGAGCAGACCTTAAGTGGTCGGGTACGCAAGGCCAACATCACCCCCATCCCGAAGGAAGCCTCAGCTTCAACTTTTCCTACTGAGTACCGCCCAATTTCTATAACTCCTATCCTCTCAAAGATCTTTGAGAGGCATTTGGCTAAATGGCTTTCCATATTCTGCGATAAATTCAATCAGTTACCTGATTCTCAGTTCGGATTCCGTAAGGGTTTGGGAACATATAACGCTCTCTCGACTCTTTCTCATGACCTGCAGTCTTCGTTGGATCGTGGGCAGGAGTCTCGAGTTGTTGCTATTGATTTTAGTTCTACTTTTGATGTTGTGAATCATAGGTCCCTAATTTATAAACTACAACTCCTTGGTATTGGTGGAAGTCTTCTCAGTAATTTTAAAGAATATTTAACTAATCGATTACAGTGTGTGGTTGTTGATGGTGCCTGCTCTGCCTGTTTTTTTTCTGGTGTTCCTCAGGCCAGTGTTCTTGGACCTTTATTTTTTAACATTTCTCTTTCTGACTTGGGGATTATCCTCGAAAATAAGCTTATTTCATATGCTGATGATACAACTCTACACTCCTCTGGTCACTCTCCTAGCAACAGAGGTGAAGTTGCTGCATCTCTGAATAGAGACTTGGCAATGATCACCGCTTGAGCATGAAGATTAATGCTAATAAAACGGATTCCGTTAATATCAGTAGATTCCGTACCTTGAATCCACCTCATCCTTGTTTGCATATTTTTTGGTGAACAGATTAAGGATGTTTCTAGTATCTGTTTATTAGGAGTCACTCTTGATTCTTAGCTGACATTTGAGAAGCACATCCGTTCCATGTCTTCCACTATTGCACAGAAGACAGGCTTACTTTGTAAGTGCTTCAAAATATTTGCTTGTGACTCAACTGTAATCAAATCTTTTTTTATGCATTCATTTTGCCCCATTTTGAGTATTGTGCTCCTGTTTGGATGTCTGCTGCCAATTGCCATTTAAAGTTACTTGACAGAGCTATCAAATCAATTAAATTTATTTCTCCGACATTTGTTCTTGATCTTGATCAACGGCGTCAAGTTTTTGCCCTTAGCATTTTATTTTTAGTTTTTGAGAATAATCGGCATCCCTTACACAATGCTTTGCCTGATCCTTTTACTCCTGCTCGGGGCACGAGGTTTGCTCTTAGTCAAAACGATCTTGCTTTTAATCCTATGATTTTTTGAACGACACAATTCTCACGATGTTTTCTTCCATCGTTAACAATTTTATGGAATCAGTTACCCAATGAGATTGTCCTTTCTGCAGACATTTCTACATATAAGTCTCGTGCGAATGTCGTTTTGAAACTGTAATTTTATTTTTCCTCATTTTGGTTTTGACTGTCCAGTTTCTTTTAACTATTTGTTGCCTTTGCTGCTCTCCAGTAATTTTGGTATTTTGTGTGGTTCAACTTGTTGTATCTGCACCCTGAAGGGAGGCTTTGGTAGCTTATCATAATAATAATAATAATAATAATAATAATAATAATAATAATAATAATAATAATAAAAATAATAATAATAATAATAATAATAATAATAATAATAATAATAACAATTTGTATTTAACGTGTTTTTTGAGAAGACGATTTCTGCCCGACTTTTGGCAACAAAACGACAATAAAGAATACTGCCGATTTCTAAATAAATGCTGCTCAATTGCTGGACGAATAGAGGACGACTCCTGACAGGGTATGTGCCGTGCCCTTACCCTCATTCAATAATCACTTGGTCTGGGAACTCTCTCTCTCTCTCTCTCTCTCTCTCTCTCTCTCTCTCTCTCTCTCTCTCTCTCTCTCTCTCTTGGAATATGCGGTACAGTTTTGGTCTCCCCACCATGCAAAGGATATTGCTAAATTAGAAGGTGTTCAGCGTCGGGCAACGAAAATTATCCCTTCCTTGCGCAACAAATCCTACGAAGAAAGGCTTTCTACCCTTAACATGTTCTCTCTTGAGAAACGTTGCCTCCGAGGAAAACTGATCGAATGTTTTAAAATACTTAATGGTTTCACGAATGTAGACAGATCAACATTGTTTATGATCGATGACACTTTGCGCACGAGGAACAATGGCGTAAAACTCAGATGTAGACAAGTAAATTCAGACTGCACCAAATTTTTCTTCACCAACGTTGTAGTGCGAGAATGGAATAAGCTTCCACCATCAGTGGTCCAGTGTAACACGATTGACTCCTTCAAAAATAAGCTCGACCGTCACTTCCTTCAACTTAATATCAACTAGAGTAGAAATGCAACGTTTTGGAGTCTTCTGATTAATGTAAAATCACTTAGGTTTAAGGACAGACCACCAAGTCTGGACCATGGGGTCTGTGTGGTCTGATTTTCTATGTAAATCTATGTAAATCTCTCTCTCTCTCTCTCTCTCTCTCTCTCTCTCTCTCTCTCTCTCTCTCTCTCTCTCTCTCTCTCTCTGTGTGAGAGAGAGAGAGAGAGAGAGAGAGAGAGAGAGAGAGAGAGAGAGAGAGAGAGAGAGAGAGATCACAGGTGTCAACTCATCCCACGGGTCCATGCCCTGTGAATCCTGGGTCTCGGGCTTCTCCCCCGTGAGCTTATTGTGCTCCGCCACCCTCTGTGTCTGGCTTTCGGTAGCAAAGTTGTCAGGTGATCGGGCAATAATGCTAAGTGGGTGAGCAAGTGCAGGAAGCAGGGGCGTCAAGTCAGAGTAGCACACAGGAGCGTCAGGTAGGTTGTCTGGAGCGTAGGGTGGCAGGCAGGGCGACAGGGAGAACCAGGGTGTCAAGTAGGGTTGCAGAACTTCGAGGGGAAGCGATCGTGGTGGAGGTTTTTGTAGCCGACGGGCTACAAAGTTGCCAAACCACTCACAAACACACACACACATATCGAGCAGTACTCGTTTAGCTATCGTCCGGCATTCGATCAGGTAAACGATTTGCCGGGCAACTAACGTGCAGCTGTTGTGCAGCTGTCGTGCAGTTGTTGTACAGCAGTTGTAACGGCCAAAATTTGAATTTTGTGCCCGATCACTCAACATGTTCTGCCTGACCTAAAACGAAAGCTTCATGAATGCTGCACTATAGCTGGACAATCACTGAGATTGCTGCGTGATGCCTACAGCACTCCTGCCCGATCTTTGACAGGTCGCCGGCCACGCCGAGGGCTGCACGAAAAATAAACGCAGCGGTTATTTTTCGTGCACCTTGCCGACTCATCGACTAGCACTAGCTCTACACGGATTCCTCTAACGATGACTAGACGATGTGCTACGATTATGAACTCGAATGCTGCACGAATGGCAGTCGTGTAGGTGTCGCGTTCAGGATCGTGTATGTGTGAAAGCCCCTTAAAGCCCCAAATACACTGCCGAATTTGTGCTCACGAATGTGCGCGAATATGTAAGTCATCCTGTGTCGCGAACAAGTTCGGCATCTTTCTTGCCTATTCTTGGCCGTTCGGGGACATGTCTGCGTCCACCACACGACTTTTGACAGTTGGTCACGACCGCCACGAAAGTTTCATGTTGCATGAAAAATTCGCGGCCGTTAGCCGAATGTGCACGAATGCAAAATGGACGCCGAATTGTCGCCGAAATGTTGCCGACATGTCGCAGACAATTCGGCGTCCGATTCGCGGTGTTCGGCGAATTGTCGCCGAATTTTGACCGTTGAAATTTAAATTTTATTGGCAAATTTGTCGCCGACATGTCGCCGACAATTCGGGGACATGTCTCCGACATGTCGCCGAATGGCCAAGACTATTCGGGCACATGTCCCCGAATATTCGGCGAATTAATCACGACACGGCAAACGGGTCGCGGTGGAAGGTGTACACGGGGGTCTGTCTATCTATCTATCTATCTATCTATCTATTTATGTATTATCTTTCATTCTATCTATCTATCTATCTATCTATCTATCTATCTATCTATCTATCTCTATCTCTCTCTCTCTCTCTCTCTCTCTCTCTCTCTCTCTCTCTCTATATATATATATATATATATATATATATATATATATATATATATATATATATACATATATATACGGAATGAAATAATACTATAATAATAAATAGTAAACAAGAAAATATGAAAACAAGAAGAATCATGAATATATAAAATAGGTATGGAACTAACATTTTCATTTATTTCATAACTAATTTACTATTTATTGCTTTATTTATTTCTTAATATCATTATTCTGCCATTATTTAACCTTTGTTTCATTTTCAGTTATTTAGATTTATTTCTTCTTTCAGTTACTGGTTTGTTTACTGATATTACGTAAACATTAATTCATTCTAAAATATTTGAAGGAGAGCAAAACAAAAACAAGTCACATTTATACATTTTATTACACATACTATCATACATATTACCACACATGGTATTTACTAGCCCACAATTCTGTCCTGCTAGGCCACTGCTCCTCGGGTGTTGTAGTAGTCCATGAGGTAGGCGCGGATTCCCGTGCTTTTATATGCCACATGGGCATCAGATGATCAGCTGTCAGAAATCTTGGCAATGTCGGAGAATTGTTCCCGACATGTCGCCGACACTTCGGGGACATGCGAAGACAATTCGGAGACTTGTCGCCAGTTATTCCGCGACAAAAAAAAACGTTAAAATTTCAGATTTTGAGCTCGGCGACATGGACGCCGAATAGTCGGCGACATGTCTCCGAACTGTCCCCGAATTGTCTTGAGCATTCGCCGACATGTCGCCGAATGCTCACGAACTGTAAGAATCTTGGTTATGTCGGCGAACCGGTCGCCGAATTTTTTCACGAACTGATTCGGCGTCAAGTTCGTGGCCAAAATTCGGCAGTGTATTTGGGGCTTAAGACTACCCACATGCTGTCCAGAAGACCGCCTATCATCCCGGAATCTAGATTATCTTTCGGGGTCGGAGCGTGAGCCTCGACCCCGATCCGGTCTTGCTGGGGGCCCCGACCGCGCGGCGGCTTCCACGATGCATCCGCATCCGGGGAGCCTGCCGTCAGTGACGGATGCAGGGCAAAGCCTACGGGACCCCTGTACCTCGAAGGAGGAAGGACCCCCTACCCCTCTTTTTGTTTTGGGGATGGCCGGGGTAGTACAGAGGTTGCGCCCACCCGCAGAACCAGGCCCGGGGTTAACCTTCGGAGGGCTCTGCGTATGGGCTCCTGGAACGTCCGGAGCCTCTCGGACGATGATCGACTGCCCTACCTATCAAATGAGCTCAGAAGGCTGAGGGTGGACATAGTGGCACTCTCTGAGACAATGAGGCCTGGCAGTGGCGAGATCAGTGAGGGGGGTTACACTTTCTACTGCTCCGGCATGAGCAATGGCTTCCATGTCAAGGGGGTAGCTATGGGCATCTCCAGCCAACTGCTGCCGTTTGTGGTTGAGGTTGCTCCGGTTGATGAGCGTATAATGCGAGCGAAGCTGAAGCACACACTGGGCTTCATGTCTCTTGTTGCAGTGTACGCTTCTACCGAGATGCGTGAAACTGAAGAGGAGACGTTTGGTTTTTTTTTTTTTTTACGTCGCGGCCTATTGCGCCAGTAGGTTTCTTCCCGGTGGGGCCTGATGGTCGGCCCAAGGGTTCTTCACGGTGAGGCCTGATGGTCGGCCCAGCCCGTTCTGGCGCAGGCGAGTGTTTATAGTGGCGCCTCTTGCATTGGCTCATGTTGCCCTCCCGGAGCTCATCTTTAATCCTAGAATCTAGAGTCCGGGTTGATAGGTGGTCTTCTGGACAGCATGTGGGTAGTTTAAAGCCACTCGGCGGCGGCTGAAAAATCCCAACTTGGTGGCACCGGGCGAGGATTGAACTCGCGTCCTCCTGAACTCGGCGCCGTCACTCTGTCGACTCAGCCACCGCCAAACTCGACTCCGTAATAGACCACTGCCCTCCCCGGGAAACATTCATTGTCCTGGGCGACTTCAATGCTACTACTGGCATTGACAGGGTTGGCTAGGAGCTATGTGTTGGTCCCCATGGATCTGGTACCAGGAACATCAACAGCTCTCTCCTCCTGAATTTTGCGAAATCCAGAAGGTTGAGAATTGCGGGTTCCTGGTACCAGAGACCAGAGCCGCACTTGGTACAGCGATGTCGGAGGGGTAGCTAAGGAGATCGACCACATTCTCGTAAGTACTCGTTGGAGGATCCTTCAGAACTGAAGGGTTTACCGGAGTGCTGAGTTCTTTGCAACTGACCACAGGTTTTGTTGTTGCAACATTCAAGCTTCATGTCAGGTCAAGAAGAATCTCGAGATGCAACACAACTGTATTCCATCTCAAGAGGCTGAAGGACCTGGCATGTGTTCAGGAGTATGCAGTGACAGTCTCAAATCGGTTTGAAGTGCTCGGTACCCTGGAGGACCCTGTAGAACTGTGGGATACCTTCAAACGTGAGACTCTGCAAACTGCCAAAGAGTGCATTGGAGAGCGTCCGAGATCTAATAGTGGCTTTGCCTCGGTGGAGACGCTGGAGAATATCGAGGAGAGTCGCGCTGCCAGACTTGCTGGGAACCGGAACCAATATAGGGCTTTGTCACGTAGGACTAGAGCTCTCCTGAGGAGAGGCAAGGAGAGGTATGTCAGGGGTCTCGCCGAGGAGATCGAGGGCCATTTAAATGCGAATGACCTCCGACCTGCCAACCGAGCCCTGATGAAGCTCCGCTCCAAGTCTTTCTCTCAGGTGAGCGCTATCCGAACAGCTGACGGCTACCTCGTATCGGACATGGATGGGCAGAGGGCTCGTTGGGCTGAGTACTTTGAGCAGCTGTACATGGCGGACCCTCCACGTGAGCAGCTTCCAGTTGCTGGGTTGCAGGTGGCGAATGCTGACACACCCATTGACGAAAGCCCACCCTCTCTGGGCGAGGTCAGAGAGGCTGTGGCCAAGTTGAGGGGTGGGAAGGCACCTGGCGCCTGTAACATCAGCGCGGAGCTGCTCAAAGCCGGAGGTAAGGCCATGATCCGCGGGTTACATGCGGTCTTGACTGCCGTACGGCAGTCCAGTACCATTCCTCCTGACTGGAAGAGGGGGTTGGTCGTCCCTATCTGTAAAGGGAAAGGGGACCGCCAGGACTGCAACAACTACCGAGGTATTACACTGCTCAGTGTGCCAGGCAAGGTGCTTGCCCACCTATTGCTAATGCGAATTCGCAGCCAGCTGCTGAAGCTGCAGAGACTTGAACAGTCTGGGTTCACGCCTGGTAAGTCAACAACTGACCATATCCTAGCGCTTCGCGTACTGGTGGAGCGTCGACGAGTGTTTCGACAGGGGAGGCTTGCAGCCTATGTCGATCTCAAGAAGGCATTTGATTCAGTGCATCGTGAGGCACTCTGGGATCTTCTGTGAGTCCGTGGGATTCCTGCGAGGACTATTGGTTTGCTGACTGGCCTGTATTTTAGGACAGAGAGTGCTATGAAGTGTAAGGGGGGCTTGTCCAGCTTCTTCCTGTGAATGCAGGAGTGAGGCAGGGCTGTGTCCTTGCCTCATCGCTTTTCAAAACTTGTATGGACTGGGTACTGGGCAAAGTTGTGGACCGGAGTCATTGCGGAGCATCCACTGGCAATACCAGGGTCACTGACCTTGTTTTTTGCTGATGATGCAGTACTCCTAGCGGAGTCGCTGGAGGTTTTGGTGATGGCTCTGGAGGCACAGCACGAGGAGGCGAAGCCCTTGGGACTTCAGGTCTCCTGGGCCAAGACCAAGGTACAAGTGTTTGGAGGATTGCTGAATGACACAGTAGCCTGTTCATGCGTATGGCGAGGACGTTGAGATCTCAGAAAGTTTCACGTATTTTGGTAGCGTAGTTCATAACAACGGTGAGTCTGGCCAGGAAGTCTTACGACGGATTGGTCTGGCCCACGGTGTTATGGACTCGCTCAACACGAGTATATGGCGTTGTCGATACCTGTGCAGAAGGACAAAGATCCGGATCTTCAAGTCCCTTGTGCTCCCTGTCTTACTCTATGGTTGTGAGACGTGGACACTAAATGGAGACTTGGAGAGGCGGATTGATGCCTTTGGTAAGAAGTGTCTACGCAGAATCATGGGATATCGCTGGAATGACTGTCAAACCGGCGACTACTCCGTGAGACTGATTCGACATATATTACTTGCATAGTCCGTCAACGCCAACTCCGGCTATAAGGGCACGTGGCACGTTTTCCGGAAGCTTATCCTGCTCATCGGATTGTCTCCCATTGATTGATTGATTGAAAGAGAGGGTCAACGAAGAGCTCCGAGAGGGCAGCATAAGCCAAAGAAGATGGGGCCACTATGAACACTTGCCTGCGACACATTATGCTGGGGCCGACCATCAGGCCCTCTCAAGAAAGCCTATCGGCGCCACAGGCGGTAACGTATAAATATATATATATATATATATATATATATATATATATATATATATATATATATATATATATATATATATATATATATATATATATATATATATATATATATATATATATATATATATATATATGTACATACATAATTATATACATATCTATCTATCTATCTATGTATCTATCTATCAATATATATATATATATATATATATATATATATATATATATATATATATATATATATATATATATATATATATATATATGTATGTATTGAGGGGAGTAGGTAGGAGGATACCTACCGAAACGGGCGCAAGCCACTCCCGGTGAGGTATATACGGGAAGCGAAGAGGGTGCTGCAAGCCCAGCAAAGACCCTTCCCGTGTCCTCACTTTTCGTTTCCCTATTGTCTCATTAACACCAGAGAGTAATTCACATGCTCTCTGAAGACAAATCCTCTTACTTTCCACACTACATACATGCAACACATATACCATTTCCCAAAATTTATCAAAATTTAAAATGGCTAAACATAACACAGCCTCGGAGTACCGGTCTAAGGGGCGACCACAAATAGCTACCCCCAGATTGAACTCCCCCTTGGGCCCCTAAGAGGTGTCTTGATATAAAGGGGGTACCACCTCACTGTTAGTGCGTCACTGTGAGGCCGCCGGACACACCCAGCCCATCCACTGCACTGCACTGCATCATCCACCAAGAGTCCCTGTGCTCCATGTCTGCCAGCCTTACTGATGTCATGTCTGTAGTCGTGAAGATTGTCAACTCCATCCTCTTCCGCAGCCTTAACCACCGCCAGTTCCAGGCACTAACGGGCGAAGTCAACGCACACTGTGGTGACCTGCTTTACTTCTGTGATGTCTGCTGGTTGAGCCATGGAGCCATGCTGTCCCGCGTGTGCGACCTGCAGCAGATGGCCACCTTCCTCCGTCAAAAGAACCTCCCCTTTGCTGATCATTTTTCCAACCCGCAATGGCTTGCTCGTCTGGCCCTGCTCGCAGACATCACTACGCACCTAAATGACCTCAAAGTGAAGCTGCAAGGCAAAAAAAATCTAGTCACAGACATGTATTCGCACATCACCGCCTTTGAGGTAAAGCTGCGCTTTTGGGAGGCTCAACTGGCTGCTGGTCAGTTTATGCATTTTCCTTGTATTGCGGCCGGCTTGTGCACCTGATGACGTGGACCTGAACACTTGTGTTGGTGTTGTCACTTCTTTGCGGGAGGAATTTGCCTCCCGTTTCACAGGTGTCAGGCCACTGGCTCCGGGCTTCAAGCTGTTTACCTCCCCCTTTGACTTCCCTGTGGACGAAGCCCCTGCCCCCCTGCAGATGGAGTTGGTGGAGCTTCAGTGTAATACGAACTGAAGGCAAACTACCGTACCCCTTCTCCACTGTTCTTCTTCTGTGAACTCGTCCTCCTTCTTAACAAATTTCCAAATTACACTGACCATGTCAAACGCATCGTTGCCATGTTTGGCAGCACTTACAGTTGTGAACAACTCTTTTCCAAAATTAAATATACAAAGTCTCGCATTCGCTCCCAGCTAAATGATCGCCACCTCAATAACATTCTGCTCTTGTCTACCTCATCAATCGATCCAGACACTGAATCACTTCTCCATGGCAAACATCACCAATCATCCCACTAATTTGCATGTCTCTTGATAAAACTGTTTTCTGCAGTCACTGATTTGCATGTATTTTAATAAATTTCTTGTAATCTAGTCACTGATTTGCCTGCCTTTCTATATTTATTTGTATATTGTTACAAACTTTTCTGCAGTCAATGATTTGCATGTTTTTCAATAGGTTTATTGTAATCTAGTCACTGATTTGCCTGTTTTTCTATAATATCTTTATACACTGTCATTTTTGGGTTATCTATGGCACTCCGGCCCACAGACTACTCCTAGAAGCTTTCTCTGGCCCTCGCACTGAAAAGGCTAACGACCCCTGCCCTTAACCTATCAACAGTGGTGTCCCGCAGGGCTCTGTCCCATCTCCCACTCTCTATCATTCATCAATGATCTTCTTTCCAAAACAAACTGTCCTATCCACTCGTACCCTGATGACTCTGTTCTGCATTATTCATCTTCTTTCAACAAAAGACCCTCCCAACAGGAATTACAAGACTCCAGATTGGAGGCTACAGAACGCTTAACCTCAGACTTTGCCATCTTTTCTCACTGGGGTAAGAGGAACCTCGTGTCCTTCAGTGCCGCCAAAACTCAATTTCTCCACCTATTCACTCGACACAATCTTCCCAACACCTATCCCCTCTTCTTGACAACGCTCATCTGTCACCTTCTACACTAAACATCCTCGGTCTATCCTTAACTCAAAATCTTAACTGGAAACTTCACATCTCTTACTAAATCAGCTTTCTCGAGGTTAGGCGTTCTGTATCGTCTCCGCCAGGTCTTCTCCCCCTCACTGATGCTGTCCATATACAAGTTCCTTGTCCGCCCTCGTATGAAGTATGCATCTCACCTGTGGGGGGACTCCACACATACAGCCCTTTTGGACAGAATAGAGTCTAAGGCTCTTCGTCTCATCAACTCGCTCTCCTTTTACCTCTTAAATTCCGCCGAAATATTGCCTCTACTTCTATCTTCTATCAATATTTTCATGCTGACTGCTCCACTGAACTTTCTAGCTCCATGCCTCCCCCCTCCCGCAGCCCGGCTGCACTCGACTTTCTACTCTTTCTCTCTTGCTACTCATTCTCCTCTTTCTACTGTTGCTACTCTTGGCCTTTGGCTGCACCCACAGAGGTCAGGATGGAAGCATAACATTTCATCGGTTAGATACAATGATTTCTGTGGCAAACCTTACATAAAAGGCAAGATAACTGGGCTAGAAAAAGAGCGGCCCAGAAGAATGCACATGTTGCATGATTGCCCAAGTAGTGATTTCAAGGAAGTCATTTGTAATTCGTCTTCCATCACTTTTACACACGAAAAAAATCAAATTAATGGAATGTAGAGTTCTTTGGGTGCTATCAGAAATACTATGAGCACATAGTTATTTCTCAAAACAAGTGAAATGAGTGCGAGCCTTGGTAGGACCGAGTCGCCTTCAACTACTCTCTCTCTCTCTCTCTCTCTCTCTCTCTCTCTCTCTCTCTCTCTCTCTCTCTCTCTCTCTCTCTCTCTCTCTCTCTCTCTCTCTCTCTCTCTCTCTCTCTCTCTCTCTCTCTCTCTCTCTCTCATTTTCATTCTCGCTTTCTATCATTTTCATTCTTATTCTCTCTAATTTTCATTCTCATTTTCTCTCATTCCCATTCTCATTCGCTCTCTCATTTTCATTCCCTCTCTTATTCTCATTCTCCCTCTTATTCTCATTCCCAATCTCTCTCGTATTCCCATTTTCGTTCTCTCTCATTCCCATTCTCAACCTCTCATTTTCATTCTCACATTCTCTGTCTGTCTCTTTTTCTCATTTTAATTCTCTTTCATTCTCATTCTCTCATTCTCATTCATTCTCTCATTCTCATTTTCAGCCTCTCATTTTCATTCTCATTATCTCTCTCATTTTCATTTTCATTATCTCTCATTCTCATTCTCTCTCTCTCTCTCTCTCTCTCTCTCTCTCTCTCTCTCTCTCTCTCTCTCTCTCTCTCTCTCTCTCTCTCTCTCTCTCTCTCTCTCTCTCTCTCTCTCTACCTATCTATCTATCTATCTTTTACAGGAGTTATTTTCTATTTTTAATTCCAATTTTGTATGTCTTGTTATTTTTGGAGATCAAGCCGTCTCCACCGGTCCACAACTATTTCTCCTCCACAAAACATATAACCAACTTTTCTCAATGAGAATTAAGTATTGTTGCCTGACCTATATATTGCATATTCTTTATCTACTGGTTATTATAGTTCTAACAATAACATGCATGATTGTGTACCAGGGTTGGTTGACGTTGAGTCAAATATTGCCTTGTAATTTGCATATGGGTAAGGTTTACTCCTTCCTGCCCCTATACTACCTTTTGTTTATAAATAATTATTTTTTTTATAAAATCTGCGACGCTCTACATAGAAAACTGTAGCTACATGTTGCTATATTAAAAGTAAGACCATGCTCAATATAATGAACATCGTATAGTGGAAGTGTGAGGAATCGATATTGGTGTGGAACATTTCTTCTCATTATGTCTGGAATAAAGGCAAGGAAAAGCTGGTGTTTTCTATAAAACCCGCACATACAATTCCTACTGCATATACTGCAACAGTTGAATAACTAAAAATATATGATATGTGGAAGAAATAAGCCAGACAAGCTCATTTACACCGGCAATCTGATTTGGGTGTACTTAGCTGGCTCCGCCCAACGGCTAAGCTCCGTCGCCTTGCTTCACCTCACAGTGAAGAGCAACTCGCTGAGGACCTCTCCCTGTAATCTTCCTCCAAGGTTTTACTGTACCAGAGCCTAAAATGTCGTATATGTACGATAATTATCGAACGAATGGCAACGCACAAAAACGACACGAGACTCGTAAGTGTTGTCTGTGTGGCGGGCATCATTGCTGAACAAAGTTACCCCGCTAAACAACTAATGGAAATCAATCTCTCTCTCTCTCTCTCTCTCTCTCTCTCTCTCTCTCTCTCTCTCTCTCTCTCTCTCTCTCTCTCTCTCTCTCTCTCTCTCTCTCTCTCTCTCTCTCTCTCTCTCTCTCTCTCTCTCTCTCAATAACTAAAGAGAGTTTCTTCACTAAACACAACTGAACATGATTAGGAACTTAAACAGCTATTACCGAGTCACAAGTTACCACAAAAAAAACTCGCCTCGCCCCGGGCCATCATGCAGCCAGCCGTAGGAATTTCCTGAGCAACCAACCAAACCGCAGTTGTCTCAAGCCAACTTCCTCTATGAACTGGTGGAATGGACGAATCGACGGAATTCCCATCCTATGCCGATATATATATATATATATATATATATATATATATATATATATATATATATATATATATATATATATATATATATATATAAACAGATTATATATATATATATATATATATATATATATATATATATATATATATATATATATATATATATATATATATATATATATATATATATATATATATATATATATATATATATATATATATATATATATATATATATATATATATATATATATATATATATATATATATATATATATATATATATATATATATATATATATATATATATATATATATATATATATATATATATATATATATATATATATATATATATATATATATATATATATATATATATATATATATATATATATATATATATATATCTATCTATATAGGGGAGGCTCAATATGTTATAGACACACTTAAATGTACCGCTAACAATTCTGCCCAAACAATCGGCGACTCCGAGTCAGTTTGGGTGGACGTCCACAGAGGGAAAGACAAACTAACTCTAGGGGTTCTACACAAGCCACCCAACCTAGGCAAGCAGGACACAGACATACTACTACAAGAGGTTGGCAGGGCAGGCAGGAGCAAAAATGTCTGCATCATGGAGGATTTCAACAATAGGAATATAGACTGGGAAGGCGTGGTGGGAGATCTAGAGTCTGAGGATTTTCTGAAAGTAATACAGGATAATTTTCTCAAGCAGACAGTAACTGAGCCCACCAGAGGTAACAACATTTTGGACTTAGTTTTAACTAACAGTAAGAATATGATCAATGAGCTAGACGTTGGGGGAGAGCTAGGTGGTAGTGATCACAAGGAGGTTAGATTTAACTTAGACTTAGAATTGGCTTACCAATAGAGTGGTGGATGAATGGAACAGACTTGGTAGTCATGTTGTGGGTGCCAATACCATAGACACATTCAAGAAGAGGTTGGATAAATTCATGAATAGTGAGGTAAGGGGGGGGGGGGGGGTAGGATTACAGGAGCTGCCTTGTATAGGCCAAACAGCCTCTTGCAGACCCCTTACGTTCTTATGTTCTTATGTTCTTAAGTAGAGGGAGTGAGTGAGTCCTGTCATGGCTAAGTCCATTACACTCACACCTCATTAACTTGTGACTTGTTAGCAAGTTGATAGATTAAGGAGTATATTTTTTTCTGGTGACCAAAATTTAGTCTTCCGCAGGTGATTCTCGAGTAAAGCCAGGAAATTTAGGCCTCTATATATAGAAGAGCTAAACCATGTACGTGATTCTAACATCCTCGATAGATGGAACAGGGCGAGACAAGTTTAAAATGTATCGTTCTTGTACCTCTCCTCCCCCCTAAACCGTTGAGAGTCAAACATAGGAAAGAGTTCCTCCTCCGCCGCATTCCTGAGCGTTCAATGCTTGGTCTATCTTAATTTCTAGGTCCTTATAGGCCCTTTTTCCTTCGAGGTGCAGGGGTCCAGTAAGCTTTTCCCTGCACCCGTCACTGACGGCAGGCTCCCCTGATGTGGATGCATCGGGGATGCCCGCCGAGTGGTCGGGCCCCCCCAGCGAGATCGGATCGGGGTCGAGGCTCGCGCCCCGACCCCGACCTCAATTTTGCTCCATAATAAATGCTTCACTTGATCAACACACTTGCCCAAGCGACTGAAAAATTTCCTGTCACTCTCATCCCTAAAACTTCCAGCCCACAGTCCCTTTATGACCTCGGGCCAGTCGCCATTACGCCCATCCCCAGCCTCATTTGTGAAGACTTCATATTTAACTGGGCTTATGATGATATTAGTAGCCCTATTGACATCTGATAGTTCGGCAACATGAAACACTCCACTACTCATTGCCCGGTCAGCTTTCTAGGTTTCAAACACAACCACCTGGACAAACGTGACACCTTTTCTTCTTTTTTCTTAATAGGGGGACAGGGCCTTTGCTCAAAGGCGGCCCTGTAAGGGGGGGCGGGCAATTCAAGTCCCGGCGAGTGTAGGGACGCCTCCGCCGCTGCCACAGCCACGGGTAACAGCCGGCGAGCAGCGACGGAGGCACGGGCCCTCCGGGCAGGCGCCCAGAAGCAGCCCGTAGCGGTACACGGGCGAGCAGCCGACTAGTCGACTTGACTGCAGCGGGGGGGCCCAAAGCGAGGATGACCACGCGGGTCAACCTCGCCGCCGCAGAAGGGCCACCCGGCTGCTCGCCCACGGAGTGCTGGCGTTCCACTGAACGTGACACCTCCCTTGCCCTTGCTTTTGTAGATTTCAGGAAAACATTTGACCTTGTTGACTACACTGTTTTCATTACTAAGGCCATTGAACTTGGGCTCCACCCTAATCTTGTCGCATGGCTGACTGATGGGGCTCTCACACGTTCCCGGTCCCGGTTACGATCGTCCCCGATCACTCCCGATTAGCCGATCGGGGCCTGACGGCCGACAAAATAGGCATTAATCCCATGACCGGCGGCTTACCGCCGATAAGCCGGCGGTTTACCAGCGGTAGACCGGCGACCATATACGATTTTCGATTTCTACGACCGGCGACTGCAGCAGGTCAGTCGGCGGTAGACCGACGGCCTACCGGCGGCAGACCTGCGGCACATCGACGAAAAAACACTTTCTTTGCATTTACATATATTTATAATTACCTCATAAACAGCTTCATACCTAAATTCATTCGTGTGCATAAAACTCTCTCTCTCTCTCTCTCTCTCTCTCTCTCTCTCTCTCTCTCTCTCTCTCTCTCTCTCTCTCTCTCTCTCTCTCTCTCTCTCTCTCTCTCTCTCTCTCTCTCTCTCTCTCTCTCTCTCTCTCTCTCTCTCTCCTTTCACCCATTCCTTTTCCTCCTTTCTTTCATCTCTTTCCATCCTCTCTCCCTTCCTTCCTCACTCTCCTCCATCCCTCCCTCTCTCTTCCTCACTCACTCCCACCTGTTCCTTCTTCCATTCCTTTCCCTTCCTCTGTCTCTCTCTCTTTTCTTTTCCAAAGGGACGGCATACACCTGTCCCCCATCAGGGCAGCCAGATTTGGAAGGCTCCTCAACAACGCCGTACGTAACGCCCGAACAACAAAACGACTCTCAGCCACGTCCTTCCATGTAAATAGACACCTCACACCGCAACAGACTCGTAACATTGAACCCTCCAGTACCTCTATTACCAAGCTTCAAGATAACCTATGAGTCCTTAGTTTCAATGCGCGTAGCCTAAGAAACAAATTTGATGAACTGCGATGTCTTGCTCTGACAGAAAACTTTGACGTAATTGCTATAACCGAAACATTTATCGACACCACTAATATTGATTTAAGTTCCGAATACAACATAGATGGCTACAGATTCTTCAACAATGATCGTGTAAACCGTAGAGGGGTGGTGTCGCCCTTTTTGTCAAAAGCTACTTGCAACCTACTGACAAAACACCAAGAAACAGTAACGTTGAACATTTGTGCGTGCGAGTAAACATTGCAAAAGTCAATTTAAATATATCTGTCACTTACAGGCCTCCGGGGCAATCACTTGATGGCGATCTTGAAATGTACAGCGTCTTAAGGCAGTCACTTAATAACAGCGACTCACTGATACTAGGAGACTTTAACCTCCCCATATCGACTGGGCGACACTGTCGGGTACAGAAGGTGAGTCCCATAGAATGATCAATTTCTAGAGGAAAATTATCTAAGCCAAATGGTTTCTGAACCAACTCGACAAAATAACATACTTGACCTTGTTATAGCGACCCAAGATAACCTAGTCAGTAATGTCACGGTAGGAGAACACCTCGGTTCCTGCGATCATAAACTAGTGCGCGTTGACATTAGAGCTCAAACATCGGTGACTGAAAATAAAGTTAAGGTGCCCAATTTCAAAGAGCCAACTTCGTAGAAATCCGACGAAAACTAATAGATATGCAACTATCAGATGACGGCAATGCAGAGGACGCCTGGCTAAACTTTAAAATCACTTACTCACTCAGCAGGACACATTTGTCCCTTGTGCGAAGCGAATTAACACTAATAAAGTCCACCTTGGTTTAATAGCGAAATTAAACACTCAGTCAAGGAGAAAATTGTCTTACAGGTTAAAGAAAGACCAAAGCAAAACATTAGACTTTACAATGATGCAAGGCGACGAGTAAAAAGATTAGTGCATCAGGCAAAGCGTAGATATGAAGAAAATATTGCAAATAATCCGAAATCCTTCTTCAGTTACATAAACAACAGAAAGGCGATCAGAAGTGGAATTGGACCTTTAACAAACAGCGACGGTGCACTAGTGACTGACAGCCAACACGTTGCAAACCTATTAAATAATTACTTTTCCTCGGTGTTTAATAATAACAGTCCTCCACCACCACCACCAACACCAGTACTAATGTAAATCCCGAGCATGCATTGTCTAACTTTGAAATAAAACCCGATGAAGTCCTTAAAGCCCTCAAATCACTTAAAACAATAAAAGTCCTGGACCTGATAAAGTATATCAACTCTGCTGAAAGAAATCCTCACAACCGTATTCAATATGTCCTTGCGACAAGGCATTGTCCTTCAGATTGGAAAAAGGCTAACGTGACACCGATTTTTAAGAAAGGAGACAAAAAGTACTAGGTAATTACAGGCCCATTAGTCTAACTTCGGTTGTGTAAGCTACTTGAGGGCATAATTAGAGACAAAATTGTGAGTTACCTTGAAAGCCACTCATTAATTGGGGACTCACAATATGGCTTCCGAAACAAAAGATCCTGCCTATCAAATCTATTAACCTTTTATAACGACCTCTTCACTGTTTATGACGTAACCAAATCACTGGACGTAGTCTATCTTGATTTCAGAAAGCGTTTGATAAAGTCCCGCATCATAAATTACTTTACAAATTAAAGCAAATAGGTATTGACGGTCAGGTAAACCAATGGATCGCGAATTGGTTGAGCAACAGACAACAAAGAGTAGTGATTGACGGATTTAACTCAGAGTGGGCGCCTGTCACTAGTGGCGTCCCTCAGGGCTCGGTTCTTGGCCCAGTGCTCTTCATTATTTACATCAACGACGTGGATGTTGGACTCAATAACCGCATTAGTAAATTTGCAGACGACACAAAGATTGGTAACTCGGTTCTCACTGACTAAGACATGCAAAGCCTCCAATTGGATTTTCACAATATTTCAGGTTGGTCGGATTGTTGGTAGTTGCACTTTAACGTAGACAAGTGCCAGGTCATTCAATTTGGAACGAGGAATAAAAGTTGGATTACGAAATGCGCGGCGTTAAACTCAAAAGCGTTCAATGCGTCAAGGACTTGGGGTCAAAATCGCGTCAAACCTCAAATTCTCACAGCAATGCATCGATGCAGCAAATAAAGCGAACAGAATGTTGGGCTTCATTAAAAGAAACTTTTATTTAAGAATAAAGATGTAATACTCCCGCTCTACAACAGGTTAGTCAGACCCCACTTGGAATATGCGGTACAGTTTTGGTCTCCCCACCATGCAAAGGATATTGCTAAATTAGAAGGTGTTCAGCGTCGGGCAACGAAAATTATCCCTTCCTTGCGCAACAAATCCTACGAAGAAAGGCTTTCTACCCTTAACATGTTCTCTCTTGAGAAACGTCGCCTCCGAGGAAAACTGATCGAATGTTTTAAAATACTTAATGGTTTCACGAATGTAGACAGATCAACATTGTTTATGATCGATGACACTTTGCGCACGAGGAACAATGGCGTAAAACTCAGATGTAGACAAGTAAATTCAGACTGCACCAAATTTTCCTTCACCAACGTTGTAGTGCGAGAATGGAATAAGCTCCCATCATCAGTGGTCCAGTGTAACACGATTGACTCCTTCAAAAATAAGCTCGACCGTCACTTCCTTCAACTTAATATCAACTAGAGTAGAAATGCAACGTTTTGGAGTCTTCTGATTAATGTAAAATCACTTAGGTTTAAGGACAGACCACCAAGTCTGGACCATGGGGTCTGTGGTCTGATTTTCTGTAAATCTATGTCTCTCTCTCTCTCTCTCTCTCTCTGTCTGTCTGTCTGTCTGTCTGTCTGTCTGTCTGTCTGTCTGTCTGTCTGTCTCTCTCTCTCTCTCTCTCTCTCTCTCTCTCTCTCTCTCTCTCTCTCTCTCTCTCTCTCTCTCTCTCTCTCTCTCTCTCTCTCTCTCTCTCTCTCTCTCTCTCTGTATATATATATATATATATATATATATATATATATACATATATATATATATATATATATATAGATATATGTATATATATATATATATATATTCTCTCTTTCACAAATTCCTCTTCCTCCTTTATCTCATCTGACTCTCTCTCTTCATCCCTCGCTCCTACCTGTTCCCCCTCGATTTCCTCCTCCCTCTCTTGCTAATCCCCAGATAAGACACAGGTGTTCACTCGCGGTCTACCGCCGGTCTGCCGTAGGTTGTCGGCGGTTGACCGCCGGTCGACCGGCGATATTTTTCGACACTGCCGGTCGACCGGGCGCATCGCCGATATCTTTGAAAATCTTAAAGTTGACCGGCGGTGGTCGGCTGCGTCTACGGTCCTCAGGGTCGTCCGGCGGTAGACCGGCGGTCTACCGCCGACAATCCCCGATCTTACAGCCGGTCGACCGGCGACCGGCTTATCGGGAGTCATCGGGGACGATCGGGACCGGGACAAAATAGGCAATATTCCCGGGACCAGCGGCTTACCGCCGGTCTACGCACAAAAAACGGCGTTTACCGGCGGTAAACCGGCGACCATATACGATTTTCGATTTCTCCGACCGGCGACTGCAGCAGGTCAGCCGGCAGTAGACCGCCGGCCTACCGGCGGCAGACCTGCGGCACATCGATGAGCAAACATTTTCGTTGCCACACCCAGTTGGAAGGTATAAGTAAACGTCTGCCCAGGTGTTTTTGATCATTCCTGAGTTCGACATCGCCATGGCTTTCCTCAGCTCTAGTGAACGTGAAATTGAACTCCTGAAATTGGACGTGGACAGTGATCAAAGTTTATTGACGCTTGTATGTCTAATGGAAAATAGACGGTTAAAAAGAATACAGAAGAAGTAACATAGGGCAACGTGAGTGAGGCCGGTTGTCGGCGGTTGACCGCCGGTCGACCGGCGATATTTTTCGACACTGCCGGTCGACCGGGGGCATCGCCGATATCTTTGAAAATTTTAAAGTTGACCGGTGGTGGTCGGCTGCGTCTACGGTCCTCAGGGTCGTCCGGTGGTAGACCGGCGGTCTGCCGCCGACAATCCCCGATCTTACAGCCGGTCGACCGGCGACCGGCTTATCGGGAGTCATCGGGGACGATCGGGACCGGGACAAAATAGGCAATAATCCCGGGACCAGCGGCTTACCACCGGTCTACAGCAGGCAGACCGGCGGCTTACCGCCGGTCTGCCTGCGTTTACCGGCGGTAAACCGGCGACCATATACGATTTTCGATTTCTCCGACCGGCGACTGCAGCAGGTCAGCCGGCAGTAGACCTCCGGCCTACCTGCGGCAGACCTGCGGCACATCGACGAGCAAACATTTTCGTTGCCACACCCAGTTGGAAGATATATGTAAACGTCCGTCCAAGTATTTTTGATCATTCCTGAGTTTGACATCGCCATGGCTTTCCTCAGCTCTAGTGAACGTGAAATTGAATTCCTGTAATTGGACGTGGACAGTGACCAAAGTTTATTGACGCTTGTATGGCTAATGGAAAATAGACGGTTAAAAAGAATACAGAAGAAGAAACGTAGGGCAACGTGGGTGAGGCCAAGCGACTGCTCCTGCATCTGAATTGTAGTAATCACACAGGTGATTAGTACACTCTTTGCTGCAAGTGTTGCAGTGTTGCCTCGTAGATTCCGCATTGGAGTCAGCTCCGGCACCTGTTGACGCCACCTACCACCAGCCCCAACCTCAACACCCAGGTGTGGATGTGCAACCCTGCCCACGCACTCCTCACACGCCTTCAACCTCGACTTATTCATCCCTGGAGGGAGAGGCCCCGCTAGCCCCCCAGCTCAACCAGCGAGTGAGATCAAGCAGATATACACTGCCCAGTATTTAATCCTGGTTGTTGTGGAATCAAATCAGATGAGGTCTGGATTTATGCAAGGGAGCGGCTGCTGTCACCTGCCGACCTGAATGACCTCACCTTTTCCGCTCGGTCTCTCCGCCCATCCTACCATGTGTGTGTTTGATTTAAAAAAAAAAAAAAAAAAAAAAAAAAAAAACTATTTCCTTTACTGTCATGTAAGAATACCCCAGCCCCAGAAGTATGCTCTTTATTATTATCAGTAGTCTTCTTTGCCGTCATTCATATACTGTTAATTCATCAAGTCATCAAGCCATATAGTTATCCTGCCACCCTATCATCCAGACATTCATTTATCCAGTCATCCTGTCATCCAGCAATCTAATTATCGAGTTATCCAGTTAGTCATACCTTGATCCAGCCACTCAGCCATTCAGTCATCCATTCATTCACCCATCTATATAAATCAGCTAACCAGTCATTCAGTCATCTATAACTTAGCCATCCAACAATTCAGTCATCAGCCATCTATAATCCAGCCATCCAATCATTTATAAACCAGCCACTCAGATATTCAGAACAATTGCTCCTTGTACCACTCAACCAACTCCTCCTCCTCTGTGAACATATTGATTTTGTTTCGCTCCCGCGAATCATTTAGTGATGGTGTAACCTGGTCCTCTGCCATGAGTTGATCTTCAAAGGTCTACTATAGCTGTGGGCTGGACATGTTGCTTGGGCGTAGAGAGACACGTACATAAAACACTCTCTCTCTCTCTCTCTCTCTCTCTCTCTCTCTCTCTCTCTCTCTCTCTCTCTCTCTCTCTCTCTCTCTCTCTCTCTCTTTATCTATCTATCTATCTATCTCTATCTATCTATCTATCTATCTATCTATCTTTTCTCTCACCCATTCCTCTTCCTCCTTTCTCTCTCTCTTCATCCCTCGCTCCTACCTGTTCCTCCTCTTTTTCCTCCTTCCTCCCTTGCTAATCCCCAGGTCAGACACAGGTGTTCACTCGCGGTCTACCGCCGGTCTGCCGTTGGTTGACTGCCGGTCTACCGCAGGTCAGCCAGCGATATTTTTCGACACCGCCGGTCGACCGGGAGCATCCCCGATATCTTTGAAAATTTCAAAGTTGACCGGCGGTGGTCGGCTGCGTCTACGGTCATCAGGGTCGACCGGCGGTGCACCGGCGGTCTGCCGCCGACCATCCCCGATCTTACAGCCGGTCGACTGGCGACCGGCTTATCGAGAGTGATCGGGGACGATCGGGACCGAGAGCCGCTTGACTTCTTCAGCAGCGCCCGCCAGCAAGTAGTTCGCTCCCAAGGGTCTGTCTCCTCCCGTCAACAACTAACGTGTGATGTCCCGCAAGGCAGGACACGCCGACACGCCCCTGCAGGTCCCGATGTACACCCTGCTGCTGTTCAGGTGCAAGTGCAATGTTGGTGCCTCGTCACTCAGGTTGAACATCATGCAACCCTCCCCCTCATCACGGCTGTACACATGTATGTTCCCACAACAGTAGAGCAGCCGGGCGGCTATCGCCCCTTGGGACTCGCCGGCCCCTTAATTAGTACCTCGTTACCAAGCCGGTAACCTGAGTGACTGCACACCTGCACTCCACCATCTACCGTCACCTGACCCAGCGTCGATCTGCGGATTAACACCTGGAAGAGGCTGCCATTTTCCCCGGTATCAACACCCATTGCACTCCACTTCAAACGGCCACCCCCCAAGCACCTTCACCCCAACCTTCCCGCAAATACGTCAACCCCCCCCTCCCCCATCCCCCTTGTAATTGTATTACGCCCTAATTAATTTTTAATATGTAACCGTAATATGTACATTTTCACCCTAACGGTTGCCATAATTAAATGAACCGTTTATTATTATTATCATTATTATTATTATTATTATTATTATTATTATTATTATTATTATTATTATTATTATTATTATTATTATTATTATTATCATTATTACTAATAATATTATTATTATTATCATTAATATTATCATTATTATTATTATTATTATTATTATTATTATTATTATTATTATTATTATTATTATTATTATTATTATTATTATTATTATTATTATTATTATTATTATTATTATTATTATTATTATTGGTCCTCTCTGCTTCCTGGTGCTCATTAACGACGCCCTTATCGACACACCGCACCGCTGGAAATACGTTGACGACATCACAGTGGGCATCCCCGTCAACAACAGGGCTCCAGACTACGCACCTCTTTATATCATGTCCACGATGGCCTCCCGGACAGCAGGTGGTAAAACCATGACCTCTGGCCACGATCTGACTGCCGGATTACCCATGTGGCGGCTGTACAACGGTGTACAAGGGTAGTACACCGGAGCGAGAACGACGTTCCCGGAACAATCCCGATCCCACCTCGGAGCACTCCCGACCCACTTACGGGGGCCACGGAAAATGACAATATATTACCACGGTTACAGCCGGTAACCCACGACCCACCCACGACGACCACGATGAAGTTACGGAGTTGCCTAGGTGCCTTCCCGGTGTTTCACGGACATCGGCGCCTAACCGTTGTAGCATCTTGGTATTTCTGCCGATGTATAACAAGGGGGCGTTGTCTGGAACTGGCACCAGTGCGTGTGCGTGTGTGTGTGTAGAAGAACGATTTACTACAAGTTTATCGTGCAGGTAGGATATGGGTTGAATTTGCGGTTGCGGGGTGGGTGTGCGGGGCGGTTGTGGATATACTTTTTGTGGGCGTGGAGTGTGTGCAGGTGACAGATGTTTTCAGATTACGGGGCAGGGCTGGCAGGATCTTTGAGGGGATGAAGATTAAGGAAAGGGGATTATATGACCTGATGCTTTGGTGTTAATTGAGGGGCAAGGCTATTTAGGTCATTAGTGGCAGCAAACTGATAAAGGCTGTAATTAGCCAGGTGTGTGTGTGTGTGTGTGTGTGTGTGTGTGTGTGTGTGTGTGTGTGTGTGTGTGTGTGTGTGTGTGTCCATCTCCGATGTGTCTGGGTAGCGGTACCTTCCTCCTGCAGGGGGCACTGGGGCTGCTCCGTAGCCATCTCGGCTGCTGCAGGGGCTAATAACTCGAGCTCGTCGACCCGCGACAGGTGCGTGCACGGAGGCGTCGGAGCGCTGGGTCATGGTGATGTGCGCGCTGGGAGGTCACTGGCCCAGCCCGGCAGCGTCCCGACAGCCTCATGAGGTCGGTAGGCGTCCGCAGCACACGTGATCAGACCGTGGCTGAGCGGCGGAACTCCCGGATAGTCAAGGCATTTAACAGTTGTCGGGGTGAGCCACGATCATTTTGCTCGCACCAAAATGATCGTGAGACACTGCCGACGTCCAAGGTTTTCCACGGCGGGGTTACGATGCCGCGCCGGAAATCCAAGGTATGTCAAGGTTTGTCACGGATACAATGCCGACTCACCATTTTTGCGTGTCGGGAGGGCACCGTGACCACAAACCGTGAATGTGTGAGCCCAACATTAAGAGTCGCACGACAGCCTTCAGACATGGATGGTGGACAACAGTGCCACAATCAACCACACCAAGACCGTGATGATGCACTTGTGCACCACCAAAAGAGGAGTGCATTCCCCTACCCTCTCAAACCATCCCACTTTCTCTCTCCTTTTAGTATAGCCTTGTTTTAGTTCTTTAGATTTACTATCGGTAAATTTTCAGCATAACAGCTGCTAGATCCTAATAAACCTTTCATTATTATTATTATTATTGTTATTATTATTATTATTATTATTATTATTATTATTATTATTATTATTATTATTATTATTATTATTATTATTATTATTATTATTATTATTATTATTATTATTATTATTATTATTATTATTATTATTATTATTATTATTATTATTATTATTATTATTATTATGTTCAGGAATAATAATAATGGTAATGTTAATAATATTCAAAATAATAATCAAGAACAAGGCAAGTTGAATATTCCCCAGCACCGGAAATGAACCAGTGCGTTGGCACCGCTGTAGCGTCCCTGTGGCTCCTCTGTCCCTAGACCTAAAGAAAGGAAATTTATTTAGACCTTGGTTCCCATGGCAGATGCTTCTGTCAAACAGAAACGATTTCACCATTTCCTAGTGTGTATGCAATTATTTGGTGAGTGATTCACACAAATCAAACATACCTAATGGAGAGAAGAGCAGTGTTC